>NW_006921786.1:6155545-6170999 GCF_000298275.1 Orycteropus afer afer | reverse complement strand
AGTGTTTCGTTCTGCTGTGCATGGGGTCGCTATGAGTCGGAAACGACTCGACGGCACTTAACAACAACAACAACAGTATAATTATGCACACCAAAACATTTGCCAGCAAAACTTCCACATTTACAATTCCACACAGTTTTTTAAATTTTTTCTTTAATGTTAGTTATTAATTACTTTCACCACCAGTCTGTCAATGGTGGCTTTTGTGTTGCTACGATGCTGGAAGCTATGGCACCGGTATTACAAATACCATCAGGATCGCCAATGGAGGACAGATTTCAGCAGAGTTTCCACACAAAGAAAGACTAGGAAGATCTACTAAAAATCAGTGAAAATCTTATGGATCACAACAGAATATTGTTAAACTCACTTTTGATTTAGACACATCATCAGGAGGATTGATTGCTAGAGGAGGCCATAATGTTTGGTAAAGTACAGAGCTAGCAAGGGCAATGGGAGATCCTTAGAGAGATGGATTGGCACAAGAACTGCAGCAAGGATTTGAACATGTTGGCAAACATAAGGACTGGGCAAGACTTTCTTCTGTTGTACATAAAGTTGCCAAGAGTTAGGGTCAGCTCATCAGCAACTCACTATCTGTATCTATCTACTAATTAGTTGTTATCAAAATATTTGTACAGATCCCTGTGAACACACCCTTGTCCTACTCTTCTCCCCAAAAGGAATCACTGCCATCAGCTTCCAGAAAGCTTCTTTATTCATTTACATATCTATAGAGGAATTCCTAAAAATATACAGTATTATTTTGAGTGTATTGAGTGCTTATCTTTTCTTTTTACAAAAATGGGTATATGTGTCCTTGTTAATTGCTTTATTTCACTCAACAATAAATCATATCTTCTCATGTGAACAAGAATAACTGTATCTATTTTTAACTGCTGTGGTAGACATACCACAGTTTTAGTCCCTCCAGACCATCCTAATCATGAACCTTCAGTATTTTCTAGGCTTTTATTATTCCAAATAACCTTGTACATGCTTCTTCATTGGCACTTCAGTGGTAGAATTCTTGCTTTCCATGCAGGAGCCTCAGGTTCGATTCTCAGTCAATGCAGCTCATGTGCAGCCACCTACCGTTTGTCAGTGGAGGCCTGTGTGTTGCTATGATGTTGAACACATTTCAGCAGAGCTTCCAGACTGAGACAGATTAAGAAGAAAGGCCTGATGACTTCCTTCCAAATATTATCCAGTAAAAACTCCATGGATCAAAATGGTCAGATCTACAACCAACCACAGGGATGATACAGGACCAGGAAGCATTTTGTTCAGGACCACGTAGCATTTTGTCATTATGCATGGGGTTGACATAAATCAGGGGAATATGCCATAGAAGCTAACAGCAACAATGACAACATACCTCTTTGGCACATGTATAAGTATTTCCCCATGATAAATACCAAGAATTGCTGGATCACAGATCATATGTTTTCATAATTTTCAATAAATACTTCTAAGTGAACTCTTGGGAGCTCTGGTAGCATAGTGCCTAAAGGCACTTGACTGCTAATCAGAAGGCTAGAGGTTCAAACCTATCAGCCACTCCTCGAAAGGAAGATGGAGCAATCTATTTCTGTAGTGATACTGCCTCGGAAACCCAAGGATGGGCCGCTATGAGTTGGGTCCGACTTGACGGCACATAACAACAACAACAACAACAACAAAGTAAACTCTTACCCAAAATATATCCCAAAACTTGGTATACTCACTTAGAAGCTTGAATCCATTCATCATACAGTTCAAAAGTCATGAGAGGTTCCGGCAATTCTCGGAGGTAAGATTTCAGAGCTCCTGGACAGAGAGACGAGAGCCATGAGCAGTTATGACACAGCAGAGACACATTTGTACCAACCATAATAGCCCCTGTGGGTCACATCTGGAGATGGGCTTCCTGACCAAATGGCAAGATCAAAGATGGGTTCCCACATGAACAAATCTGAGGCTCTGGTAGTGGGACTAGGACGATCATCTTCTTGGCTTCCCCCACTCTCATTCCCACTGTCACCCTGGAACACTAAGAAGGCCTCCGAGGCCTAGAACTGGGCTCTAAATATTCACATCAGAATCATGCAGTGAAGCATCTGGCTCAGTGTCTCTGATACGCAGGTATATCCCCTCATGCTCACCCCTTCTCCATGAGCCTCTATATTGCATGGAAGCCCCTTGCTAAGAGGCTGTGGACCCACCTGCAATAGCATGGGGGTCAGCCGAGTACTCCTGCACATCTACCACACAGCAATCTAGAGCAGCTTTCAGCTTCTTCAGCTTGGAGGCAGAGGGAGCAACTCGAAAGAGTCCCTACCAACAGGACAGATGCATTAGTGAACAACCCATGACTCAAAGGTTCAAAAGCAAAGCAAACAAATAAAAAGTCTACCCACTCCTCTCTTCTAAAACCTCCTAGGTGCATTGTGCCTAACACCATTATTCAATATTGTAGTTGCTTGTTTTCTAAATGTTTCTTCTTTAGATATAAGCAACTTGAGAGTACGATTTGGACCTTACCCACTGCTATGTTTCCTGCTGTCTAGGACCTACTGTGACACATGTACTAGTTTAATAAGTATTTGTAGGATACATAAACCTAGAGTACTCAGACTTCTTGTTTGTGTATATTTAAAATATATTTTGGAGAAGAATTTGGCTGGGACCTGGTCAGACTTGGGAGTCTAGTAAGTTGCATGGCAAAAGGTCTACAGAGCGCGTGTATGTCTGTGTGTGTGTGTGTGTTACTAGTAGTAGTAAATGAAGGATGCCATTGAATATGTTATGGATTGACTTGTATCTCCCACAAAAGATATGTTGAAATCCTAAAACCCGGTACCTGTAAATATGACTTTGTTTAGAATCAGGGTCTTTGCAGATATTATCAGTTAATAGTAGGAGTAGGGTAGGTCCTAATCCAATATGACAAGTATCCTTTCAAAAAGAGGAGACATAGCACAGACAAACAGAAAGGGTAGAGAGCCATGTGAAGATGTGGACAAAGACTGGAATGGTGCTCCTACAAGCCAAAGAATTCCTGAAACTCCTGGAAGTTGGGACAGACAAGGAAGTATCTTTTCCTAGAGCCTTCAGAGAGAACATGGTCTTACTAGTACCATGAATTCAGACTTCTAGACTCCAGAATTGTGAGAGTCTAGAAGACACAAAGTTGTTTTCAGCCACAAAGTTATGGTACTTCATTATGGAAACCCTAGAAAACTACTCCATTGTGGTTACAGCAAGAACACAATCAGGAAGTAGATGGAGAACTAGTTGCAAAGAGGGCTAGATGAATAACATCACAGGTAGCAGTGTGGCCAGGAAGGCTGGACTAAGTCATACGATTTGTCAATCTGGATGTCCTTGAGGATTGTTGTGGGCAGTTTTACCCCAATGGTAAAGATAGAAGCAACACTGTAGGGAGAGTAGTAAGTCAGCAGAAACTGTTGAGTTATTTAAAGAAATTTAGTGGCATAAAAAAATACAACTAAAACAAGGGAAGGAATATGAGGCTGCAGCAGGGTTGAACAATTTTTTTTTTTCCTAGACGAGGAGAACCCTGGTATTCTGGTTACCTAGTGCTGTTCTGCCAATAAATATACCACAAATGGGATGGCTTGAACAAACAGAAGATTATTCTCTCACAGTTTGGAGGCTTTAAGTCCAAGTTCAAAGTACCAGGCTCTAGAGGCTGGGTGAAATCCCGTCAACCTTGGCTTCAGTTCTGCCTCCTGCTCCTGGCCCACTGAAGCTAGAGGCTTTTCTTTACTCAGATAGCTGCTGGCTGCTGAGACTGACAAGCCCAAAGTAGAGAAGTAAAAGGGTACAGTCCTGATGTTAGCAAACCACATGGCAGGCCATTAAGTCAAGTCCATTTGAAGTCCTCAAGGTTGGCAGAGCATGGCAGGCTGCTGAACACTGACATGGCTACATGCACGGTTCAAGCATGTCATAAGCTAGAGACCGTTCCCCAAGGCTTCTCCTTATACACAGGAAGCAGGCCACATCCCTAAGACAGCTACTTAGCTGCTCATAGTAGATTGTACCATGGAGTTGATTACCAGTCTCATCATGGGGAATACTACATCAAGCTGCCCAGCCACTCAACCAGGCCCAGCCTAGTTGACACATAAACTAGACTACCACACCTGGGAACATGTGTTGCTAAAGGAAAAGAGCTGATGAGATGTATGGGAAGATGCAAGAAAGAGCAGATCTGGTGAGAGGAAGAATGTCCTGAAAAAGGGCAGATGTCAAACAGGGGACCAGACAGAAGATATAAGGTCTGTTCCAAAACCAATTTACAAGGTCTAGATGCTTGATATTAATATTGCTTATTTGTAGGTGTAATAATGCTATTGGACCAGGCAGTATTTCATTCTGTTGCACACAGGGTCACTATGAGTAGAAGCCAACTCAATAGCACCTAACAACAGAAACAACAATAAAAGCTATTATAGTAACAGTAAAACCTGAGAAAGCTGGAGCCTGCATAAAGTGGGTAACTGTCAGAGAAGGAAAACTCAAATATTTTCAACTAAAAGAAACAATAGAAAAGTACATTCCATCAAGGGTGTAAAACTTGCAAGATCTTGAAAAAACAATGCAGTCCCATAGAGTTCCAGCTCTCACAGGTCTCACTGAATGTTTAAAAACATTCTTTATCTTTTAGAGACACATACTCAAGTATTTACAAATGCAATAATATAATGTCTGGTATTCACTTCAAAATATCCAAGACAGGTATGGAGGGTAGAAGATGGGGAATAGAGATGAACAATATCAACCGTTAAGATGGGTAATGAGGCTCATTATCTTATCTTCATACGTTTAACATTTTCCATAAAGAAAAAAAAAAAAAAAAAAAAAGGGAAAGAAAAGGACCAGTTCAGCTCCCTCCATGAAGTGTTCTCTCACTTTTTAATAGATAACAAATATGAAAATGCCTGATATTATATATGGAATTGTGTTCTCCAAAAAGTTGAAGGGCCTAACTTCTGTACCTGTAAATATGGCCCTGTGTGGAATAGGGGTTTTCTTTTCTGATGCTAATGAGACTAGGTCAGATTAGAGTGACTCCTAGATCTAATCTGTTCTGACTGGTGTCTGATAATCTTAAAAAAAGAGCAGAACACAAAAGGCACAGATACACACTCAGGGGAAAAACAGACACTACGTGAGGACAAAAGAACATCAAGGATTACTAACTGACGGGAAACTAGAGGAGAGGCCCACAGAAGGAAACAAAATGGAGACCCTGAGCTGGACTCAGCCTCCAGAACTGTGAGATAATAAATTTCTATTCCTGAATGCCACCCACTGCAGCATTTTGCTATGATACCACGAGGTAACTAAACAAACACACTGTTGTTGAGTCAGACCCAACTCATACCGACTCCTCCTTGGGTTTTCAAGGCAGTACCACTATGGAAGTAGATTGCTCAACCTTCTTTCTGAGGAAAGGCTGGTGGTATGAACTGCCAGCCTTCTGGTTAGCAGTCAATTGCCTTAGGCACTACACCACCAGAGATACCTTGCAAATAAAAAGTGGTAAAGAAACAAACATTTATTCTTGTTCCTTTTGCATTCCAAGAAGGTCTGGTGGTACAGGCCAGGCATTCAGCTGCTACCCAAAAGGTCAGCAGTTCAAACCCACTGGGTGCTCCATGGGAGAAAAATGAGGCAATCTGCTTCCATAAAAATTTATAGCCTTGGAAAACCTATGGGTTTTTCCATAGGTCTACTGTCTTACAAGGTCAGTGTGAGTTGGAATCAACTCAAAGGCAGTGGATTTTTTTGGCATGTCCAGCATCTAGAATGGGGCCTGACATATAAAAGGGGGTTGTTGTTGTTGTTATGTGGAGGAAAAAAAAAAAAGTGCCATCAATTTTAACTCTTGGCAACCTAAGACTTACAGAGTAGAACTGTTCTGTAGGGTTTTATTTGCTGTAATCTTTATGGAAACAGACAGCCAGGCCTTTCTTCCATGGTGCCACTGGGTGAGTGTGAACGACCCAGAATTAGGTTAGTAGTTGAGGGCAAATCATGTGTGCTACTCAGGGATCTTCTACATGACAGGCAGTCAACATATATTTGAACGTTCACTGGCCTGCTTCTTTACCACAGCATTAACAGTTTGCTCCATTATAAAGTATTTTAGATAAATTAAGTTTATTTAATAGATACCAGACTCATCACTCCCAATAAGTTTCTGAGCCTGCTATCAACTTTGCTCAGTAATGAATGCATAGTATACTCTAAATAAATACCGATTGACTAATCGATCAAAAGAAGATGATGATTTTTAAATAGCCCATATAAGAAGCCAAAGATGAGATCTATCTTCCAGGAAAGGATTTGCACAGCAATAACCAATTTCTTGCAGAACTTTTTCACCGGAGGTTCTCAAAAAGTACTTTCTAATGTCTCTACCAATAATATTTTCAGGATCTCTAGAAAAGAGTTATGATCAAAAGGTTAAGAGGTATATATTTTTTAAATTAAAGAATTTATTAGGCCCAAAAAAAAAAAAAGAAAGAAAATCAGCAGCACCCCCAACCCAGTTACCTTTGAGGTGACTCTATTCATGGTAACCCCACATGTGTCAGAGCACAGAGGTGGTCCACAAACAAAAGCTTCCCCTTTCCCCCTCCCTCCTACCCCTGGTAACCACTAATACTATTTGGTATAGATATCTCTTTTTTTCTCCAACCTATCTAAAAATTTTCCCTCCCCTCCCCTACCATTGTTGGTAATAAATAAAGAAAATTTTCATCTATGTCTAAAACTTTCCTTTCCTTTTTATAATAGTGGACTAATACAATATTTGCCCTCTGTGATTGACTTATTTCACTCAGCACAATGTCCTCCAAGTTCGCCCACATTGTACGGTATTTCACAGATACATTATTTTTTATGCATTGTTGTTGTTGTTGTTATGTGCCGTCGAGTCGGCCCCGACTCATAGCGACCCCTCCTTGGGTTTCCGAGGCAGTATCACTACGGAAGTAGGATTGCCCAACCTTCCTTCCGAGGAATGGCATAGTTTTATGCATAGTATTCCATTTTATGTATGTTCCACAGTTTGTTTATCCATTCTTCAGCTGATGAGCACTTAAGTTGTTTCCATCTCTTTGCTATTGTGAATAGCATTGTGATGAACATAAACAACAACAAAAAAAATAACCCTCACTGCCATCAAGTTGGTCCTGACTCATAGCAACCCCTCCTTGGGCTTCCAAGGCATTATGTCTGTGGAAGTAGATTGCCCAGTGTTCCTTCTGAGGAGTGGACAGTGGGTTTGAACTACCAACCTTCTGGTTAGCAGTTTAATGCCTTAAGGCACTATACCACCAGAACTCCTCATGATGAACATGGGTGTGCATATATCTATTGCTGCCCTGCTTCTCACGTCTTTAGGATACATACCTAGTAATGGAATTGCTGGGTCAAATGGTATTTCTATTCCCAACTTTTTAAGGAATCGTCATTCAGATTTCCACAGTGGTTGTATCATTTTTACAGTACCACCAGCAGTGTGTGAGTCTCAATCTCTTCACATCCTCACCACCATTTGTTATTTTCTGTCTTGTTGAACTTTACTGGGGTGAGATGGTATCTCATGGTTGGTCTGATTTGCATCTCTCTAATGGCTAAGATTACAAACATTTCTTCATGTGTTTGTTGGCTGCCTGAATATCTTCTTTGGTGAAGTGTCTGTTCATATCCTCTGCCACGTTTTTAAATTGGATTGTCTTTTTGAGGTGCTGGAGTTTTCTATAAATTTTAGAGATAAGTCCTTTGTCCGCTATGTCATTGACGAAATTTTTTTCCCATTCTGTAGGTTCTCTTTTCACTCTTTTGGAGAAGTCTTTTGATGCACATAAGAATGTAATTTTTAAAAGGTCCTAATCACCTAATTTACCTTCTGTTTGTGCATTTTGGGTTATGTTTGATAGTTTATTTATGCCATAAATTAGGGCCACTAAGTTTGACCCTATTTTTTCTTTAATGAACTTTATAGTTTTAGGTTTTACATTGAAGTCTTTGATCCATCTGGATTTAGTTTTTGTGTGTGGTGTGAGGTATAGTTCTTGTTTCATTTTTCTGCAAATGGATATCCAGTTTTACCAGCACTTCCTCCTTACCAGTGTAGATGCCTTTGATATCTATTTCTTGTCTTATTGTTCTGACTAGGACTTCCAATACATGTTGAACAGAAGTGGAGATAGAAGGCATCCTTTTCTGGTTACTACTCACGAGGGGGATGATTTCAGTCTGTCTTCACTGAGAAGAATGTTTTTGCTACTGTTTTTGCATATTATGTCCTTTATTATGCTGAGAAATTTCCCTTCTATTCTATTTTTCTGAGAGTTTTTTTTTAATCAAGAATGGGTGTTGGATTTTATCAAACGCCTTTTCTTCATCGACTGATATAATCATGTAATTCTTTTCCTTTATTTTACTTATGTGATGGATTATGTTGATTGTTTTTCTAATGCTGAACCATCCTTGCATATCTGGCATGAATCCCACTTGGTCATGATGTATTATTTTTTTTTATATATTCTGGGAGCCTATTGGCTGGGATTTTGTTGAATATTTTTGCATCTATATTCATGAGGGATATTGGTCTGTAGTTTTCCTTTCCTGTGGTGTCTTTGCCTGATTTTAATATTAGGGTTATGCTTGCTTCATAAAATGAATTTGAGAGGATTCCATCACTTTCTATGTTCTGGAAGAGTTTGAGTAGGATTGGTATCAGCTCTTCTCTGAATAACTGGTAGAATTCTCTGGTGAAACTACCTGGGCCAGGACTTTATTTCATTGGTAATTTTTTTATGACCTGTTCAATTTCTTCTTTTGTTACTACTCTGTACAAATTTTCTATCTCAGTCTGTGTTAGTTTAGGTAAGTAATGTGTTTCTAAAAATCTGTCCATTTCTGCTAGGTTTTCAAATTTGTTGGAGTACAGATCTTCATAGTATTCTGATAATATTCTTTCTATTTCTGTTTGTTGTGTTGTGACATCAACCATTTAATTTCCTATTCATGTTATCTGCATCTTCTTCTTTTCCTTTGTTAAGTTTGCCAGTGGTTTATCAGTTTTATTAATCTTTTCAAAGAACCAACGTATACTCTTGTTGATTTTTTTCTATTGTCTATTTTCTGATCCATTTATTTTTAATAGAGTCTTTATTATTTCTTTTCTTCTGGTGACTGTAGGCATTTTTTGCTCCTCTTTTTCTAATTGCTGGAGATGTTGGGTTAGGTGTTGATTTTGGCTCTTTCTTCTTTTTTGATGTGTGCATCTATTACTAAAAATTGCTCTCTGATTGGTGCTTTTGCTGTGTCCCAAAGTTTTGGTATGTTATATTTTCAATCTCATTTAAGGAATTTTTAAATTTCATTTTAAATTTTTTCTATAACCCAGTCATTTTTGAAGAGGATGTTACTCAGTGTCCATATGTTTATTCTTTTTCCACTGGTCTTCCTAGTGTTAATTTCAAATTTTATAGCATTGTGATCTGAGAAGATGCTTTGTAGTATTTCAATTTTTTAAAATTTATTGAGGATTGCTTTGTGGCTGAACATATGATCTATCCTGGAGAATGTTCCATGTGTGCTGGAAAAGAATGTATATTTTGCTATTGTTGGGTAAAATGCTCTGCAGATGTCTATAAAATCAAGTTTGTTGATTGTGTTGTTTAGTTTTTCTGCATCTTTGTTGACTTTCCAGTTGTTCTATCTCTTATTGAAGGCGGTATATAAAAGTCTCCTCTTGTCACTGTGGAGTCATCTATTTGTCTTTTTAATTCTGTTAAAGTCTGATTCACATATTTTGGGGCTTTTTCCTGGGGTGTGTAGATATTTATTATGGTTATGTTCTCTTGTTCAATTTATCCTTTAATCATTATATAATGTCTTTCCCTGTCTCTTATGGTCATTTTTGTCTCAAAGTCTATTTTATCAGAAATTAATATTGTCACTTCTGCCCTTTTTTGGTTGCCATTTGCTTGGTATATCTTTTTTCCAATCTTTGATTTTTAGTCTCCTGTAGACAGCATATCGATGGGTCATGTTTTCTTATCCAGTCTACCACTCTTCATCTCTTGAGTAGTGCATTGAATCCATTGACATTCAATATACTTATCAACAAGTACGAATTTATTGATGTCATTTTGTTATGTGTTTTTTCATGGTGTTGCTGATTTCTTTGTTCCATATAATTTTCTGTGCTGAGCTCATTTTGTTTATGGATCATATTGTCATCTCCTCTGTTGCTACTGTTTTAGTATTTGTTAAATATTTGTGCTGGTCCTTTTATTTTGATGCAAAGATTTATTATTTTTCTTTGCGGTTACCCTGTGATTTATTATTTCTTTCCCACATTTAAAACAGTCTGTTCTATCTCACAATTGTCTCAACTCACCATTTAGAGGTTCTGTAACTACAAACCAGTTTGGTTTGTAGTTGTCCTCATTTACCAATTGATGTCTCTGGTTCCCTGTTTACAGTGTTGAAAACTTATTTTATTTGGAGACTTCTATAGCTGGGTTGGTTTCTGGGTTATGTCATCATTTGTGTTAATCATTGGTTGTTCTTTACCATTGTTTGTTCTCTACAGAAGGACTCCCTTTGCATCACTTTGTAAGCTTGGTCTGGTTTTAACAAATTCCTTAATTTCTGCTTTTCTGAAAATCTCCTAATTTCACTCTCATATTTGAGGGACAATTTTGCTGGGTATATAATTCTTGGTTGGCAATTTTTTTTCACTCAGGGTTTTCTATGTATCATCCCATTGACTTCTCATCTGCATGATTTCTGCTGAGAAATCACAACTTAGTCTTATAGATTGCCCTTTATAGGCACCTTTCCATTTTTCCCATGCTGCCTTCAGGATCCTTTCTTTGTCTTTGGTTTTTGTAAGTTAGATTATGATGTGTCTTGGAGATTTTCTTTTGGGTTTATCCTGTTTGGGGTTCACTGAACTTCATCCATGGATATATTCTCGTCTTTCATCATATTAGGGAAATTCTCTTTCAACAAATCTTTGACAATTTTCTCTGTGGTTTTATTTGTCTCTTCCTTTTCTGGAACTCTGATTACATGCAGGTTATTCATCTTGATGGTATCCCACATGAATCTTAGGCTTTCTTCATTTTGTTTTGATCTTTTTTTTTTTCTGATTGATCCCTTAACAAAGTAGTATTGAGGTATTTTTCTTCAATCTTTTTAATTCTGCCTTCCATTGATTTGATTCTACTCCTTTGCCCATTCAATGTGTTATCTCTTCCTGAAATCTTAGTATTAATCTTCCAGATTGCTGTTGTTTTTGTATTGTTTCCATTTTTTTTTTGTTTGTCAATTTGTCCTTAATTGTTTTACTCAACTGTTCTAGAGTTTTATCTCAGTTTTCCTTAATTTTGTGTTTCCTTTGATCTTATCAGGTTTTCCTTGATCTAACAATCTACTGAAGTTACCCAAATATATTTCTTTTCAATTTATTATCAGGGAGGTTTCAATGCTGCTTCTTCCTCAGGGATATTTTTTGGGTTTGTATCCTGTCTCTTGTTTCTACTACTTTATCTTGCTTCTTTTTGTGGAGTATTGTGGTCTGTTATCTGTGAGACACTGTGATGTTGTTGTATTGATATTTAATGTGTGTGTTGGTGTAACTTTACCCAAGGTTTTTTCCCCCTTTATTTTGTTTTGTTATATGTGTGAGCAGGATACTGTGCTCCTCTATTTGCTAGATGTTAGCACTTAGGCACTTACCACCTATCTTCTGATAGGTGTGACAGAGAATGAGACTGTGAGCACAGATCTCTGTTAGCTGTTTGCAAGGAGTAGTTAAGGGTGAGGTAAGCTAGTATTGGCTCCCATCTATGGTTGTTCAGTTGGTGCAAAAGCAAGTGGTGGCCCTCACTCAGTAGGTGGGGCTGCAGGAGGTGCATGTATGGTTGAGATGTGTTGGAATGGTTGCTGTCTTCCACTCAGACAAAAAAAAAATTAAATATAAAAAAAACGAGAAAAGAAAAAAACCACATAAAAAGGAACAATTGCAAAAAAATGCAATAAATGAGAAGAAAAATTTCAAAATATATTCGAAAAGAATAAAAGAAAGATAATGAGAAAAAGAGAATAAAAATACCTGGGGAAGGAGGAATGAGAGAAAATAGCAAGAGTCAAAGAATAGTAAAGAAAAAAACGGGAAAAGTGCAAAAGGAAAAACAAGGGATTGGAAGAACCAAAATAAAAAAAAAAAAAAGGAAGAGGAAGATAAAAAGAATAATTTAAAAATAAACAATCAAAAACAAAACTGCAGGTGGTGGGGCACAGCACCCAGGCTCTGTCAGGGCACAGACTGGGATGGAATTCCTTCTGGTTGAGAGGGTGGATGGAAGCAGGGGATGGCCACACCCCAATTTACCAAGATTGTGTGGAGTATAACAGTAACAAGGGGAATATCACATTTTTCCAGTCATTAGCCATCAGGGTGGCTGCCCATGCTGTCCTTGGCAAGGAGAGCCCACTCCAATGTCACAAACAAGGTAAGAATGCCACAGCATATATTCAAAATGGTGTGCCCTTTGCTTGTGAATATTCAAAATGGTTGTGCCCTCAGAACAGCAACTGCAGTCTACAGGTCTGTTCTTCTCCTTAGCTGTCTTCCTTTCTGGCTGTCAGACAGCAATGCAGTCCTTGCCCACACAGTCTTTAGTGAGCAGTGCCGATTCTTAGGTTGCTACCAGGAAACATTCAAAATGGCTGTGCCCTCAGGACAGCTGATAGTCCACAGCTCCAACTGTCTTCTCACTCACTGTTTTCATTTAGGTTCTTCTATTAGTTGATATTTAATCCACTTTTTTATCCTTGCCTTCAAAGCTCAAGGTTCCCAGATTGTCTTCTGTATCAGTTTCAATTTGTTTTTTACTGCTTTGTTGCAGAGGGTCGGTGTAGCTTGTCTGCCTACTCCACCATCTTGCCGGAACCAGTCCAAAGTGCTTTCAATGACTCATTTTTCTGGGTGGACTCAAATTGTCAGCCTTTTGATTAGCAGCCAAATGTGTTAATTATTTGCACAAATTAGGGATTCTCAAGTCCTGTCAAATTTGAAGAAACAATGAAGGATAGCCCTAAGTTCCTCATGGACAAACAATACCAAAGCATCTCCCACAGTCCTCTACTCTCCCTGAAAGAGTGAAAGCTCATGGAAGAAAACAGGACAAATTTGTGTTGTGTGGGAGATGGAGCTGTGACTTATCTTAACAAAGTTTGGATTTGTGAAGGCCATGGTAAGGGGTGATAAAGGAGAGGAGAAAATTATGGAAGGTTCTGTCCCATAGAAGAAGGAGCCTGCTCAAGGCAGGTTGGGCTATGCTGAGACCTACCTCCTCTTGCATCCCACACTCAAGCAGCATTGTTACACATGCCTCGATAGGGAAAGCAATCTCCCGGCCACTGATCATGAGGTGCTCTTCCAAGGGCTTCCCGAAGGAAGGTTTTTCTACCCAGGCCTCTGACAGAGAACAAAAAAAGGGGTCAGCCAGCAGTTACTACAGGTCAGGTCACAGATTCAGGATTATTTAGTTCCTCTTACCATTCAGAATCTCCTAAGACCACTTCAGAAATGAAGGCACAGCTGAGTCTCCAGTTTTGCCGTGTGGGTGATGGTGAGAAGGGGAAACAGGGCTTATGACCAAACAGCAGTATCTATGCAAGGCTGCTAGGTCTCATGTTGTATATGCATATCCACACAGACACACACACACACACCTATACACATCATATACTCACACACACCCCTGAATCATCCCCTTAGAGGCAAGCAGTTGAGTATACTTTGCTTCACTATAACTAGCTCAAGTCTCCAGCTTATTAAATTCTAGAGGCTCATCTAAATGGGATACTTTTGGGCAAAACAAAATAAAGGTCTGTCATCTCATCTGGGAAGGCAAACAGGCTCCCCCCACCAACTTACCCTGTTGTGCTTTTATCTGAGGCAGCACTGCCTGCAGTAGTGTCAGTGACTTCCTGTGGTATTCAGCTTGTACTTCTATTAGCTGAGAAGACACAGGGGCAGGTATTACTCTTTGTCAAAAGGTAGGACGCCCAGGCTGCTGTGGGTTGCAGAGTACCTATGCTGGAAGGGGCTGTCTTGCACATGAGGGAAAGAGGTAGATTCTCTGCTCCCTCCTCCAAAACCCATAAAATAATGTGTATGCTTCCTTGTAACCTCTGTAGCCTCTTGAGCAGTGGCAAACAGAAATCTGAGAACCAAGTGAATCATAAGGAAATTGAGGGACCACCCCAGAACTGAAGGCTGGCTTACACAGCTTGCCCTCGTCTACTATTACCTTGCCTCACACCCTATCCACTAAACAAAAGACAACCAAGAAAAATTCAGCAACCATTTAGAAATCCATATGTCTACAAGACAGAGTTAAATATCATCAATTTTTATATGGCTAGGTATATAGTCTACAGGTATATAATCTTTGTAGATTATTATCTACAAAGTTGGATTAATAATACATAACTGATCAGACATGAGAGGTGAAATTGTTCTGGCTACAGTGATGTAGTCCAAAGAACAAATTCCTCCAAGGTGTTCTACTTTGACAATTATATTAATATAAAAGCTGCTAAAATGTTGATAGGATCAGACAAAAAGCTACGAACAATGGTTATTTCATTTATTTACAGAACCCTCACCCCCCACACAAAAAAAATATGGAGAGGAAGCGAGTAGTTGGACCAGTGGGCTCGGGACCATAGTCACAGGGGACATCAAGCTCAACTGGCATAACATACTACACAAAACATTGTTACACCTCCTACAGCTACAAGGATGTAGGTAAGCATGGTAGGTGAGGTTTCCAACAGGGAGACAAACTTGTTTGGCAGTTTGTCCTACTGTGGTGACGTGTTGATATGAGTTTTGAGGTTGAGCCACTGGTGTTTCAAACCCAGCAGGATGCACATGGTGCACAGGTATTAGCCCAGCTTACAGACTGAGACAGACTAAGAAGAAGGAAAAGGCCATCCACTTTTCAAAGAATTGGCCAGGGAAAACCTTATGAATAGCAAAGAAACACGGTGTGAGACATTACTGCACAACTTTATGAACAGTCCGGTTAGGCTACAAGGCTCTCAAAAAAGGACTGGGAAAGAGATGAATCATCAGAGTAAACCCAGCCTTACTCATATGGATAAGGTAACCTTTTTGAGACTTCCATTTGCTGATGTGGCACCACTCAAATTGAGGAGAAATAGCTGTAGACATCCATTAATTAACAGAACAAGGAATGTACGAAGTACAAATCTAGGAAAATTGGAAGTTGTCAAAAATGAAATGGAACGCATAAAGATTGATATCCTCGGCATTAGTGAGCTGAAATGGACTGGTTTTGGCCATTTTGAATCAGACAACCATATGATCTACTAT
>NW_006921786.1:6139775-6153895 GCF_000298275.1 Orycteropus afer afer | reverse complement strand
GGGACACTACATGGTTTAAAATCAAGAAGGAAGTGTGTCAGGGTTGTATCCTTTCCCCACACTTATTCAATCTATATGCTGAGCAAATAATCCGAGAAATTGGACTATATGAAGAAAAACGTGGCATCAGGATTGGAGGAAGAATCATTAACAACCTGAGGTACGCAGACGATACAACTCTGCTTGCTGAAAGTGAGGATGACTTGAGACACTTACTGATGAAGTTTGAAGAATACAGTCTGCAGTATGGATTATGTCTCAATATAAAGAAAACATAAATCCTGACAACCGGACCAATGAGCAGCATCACAAATAAATGGAGAGAAGATTGAAGTTGTCAAAGAATTCACATTGCTTGGTTCTACAATCGATGCCAATGGAAGCAGCAGTCAGGGCACTAGATAACGTGTAGCAATGGGAAGGTCAAGCGCGAAAGAATTGTTTCAAGTGCTGACGAGCAAGGCTATCTCCTTGAGGACTGAGGTGTGCCTGACACAAGCCATGATATTTCCAATCACCTGGTATGCATATGAGAGCTGGACAATGAATAAGGAAGATTGAAGAAGAGTTGATGCTTTTGAGTTATGGTGCTGGTGAAGAATGCTGAAAATACCATGGACTGCTAAAAGAACTAACAGATCTGTTCTGGAGGAAGTGCACTCAAAATGCTCTTTGGAAGTGACAATGGCCAGACTTCATCTCACCTACTTTGGTCATGTTGTCAGAAGGGACCATTCCCTGAAGAAGGATGTCATGCTTGGTAGGGTGTAGGGTAGACGGAAGAGAGGAAGGCCTTCAACAAGATGGATTGACACGGTGGCTGCGATGATGGGCTCAAATATAGCAGGGATCATCGAGCTGGTGTGGGATCGGGCAGTGTTTTATTCTGCTGTGCATGGGGTTGCTATGAGTCAGAAATGACTTGACGGCACCTAACAACAACAAAAACACTTTGGTGAGTAGTGACTGGGATCTTAAAAGCTTGCAAGCAGCCATCTAGATGCAATGATGGGTCTCTCCTTGTCCAATGCAAAGAAGAATGAAAAAAACTAAATATTTATGAAAATAATTAGTCCAAGTGACTGGTACACAATGTGATCCTCAGCCTGTACAACTATGAGACCAGAAGAACTAGATGGTGCCTGGCTACCACTGTCAACTACTCAGAGGGGGATCTATGTAGGAGATCCTGGATAGAGTGGGAGAACAATGTGGAACAAAACTCACAATCATTGAAAAAAAAAAAGGGGGGACCAGGTTTGCTGGTCTGATCGAGCCTGATGGAACCACTGAAACTATGGCCCCTAGCTGTTCTTCAGGTCTGGAATTGAACCCATATCTGTGGCTTCAGTCAAGCAAAAGACAGGCATATGAGGTGAACATTTACACTAGGTAGATACACTCCTTAGTGTGAACAATCATGGGAGAATAGAAGGGCTGTGTATGCACAGGGAGACAGATGAAGGGTAGGAATGCATGGAGGTAAAGACACAGGGGAAGAGATAACTATGTGGAGGAAGTGGGAGAAGGTTTGATATGGGGAAAGATACTATTATCTTCATCTAGGACAAAAGTAAAACAATCTGGAGATTTAAAAACAAGAATAGGAAAACAAATGGTATACAAATGATAAAAATCCTAATAAAAATCAGAATGTCAAAGTTTCCATTAGTTTTAGGATCACTAAAATTACATATTACATTCAAATACGTATCATTCTTGAAAAAATAGCACTATTTTAATCTATGTAGGAGATCCCAGATAGAGTGGGAAAACAATGTGGAACAAAACTCAAAATCATTTTTTTTTTTTTTAAAAAAAAGGACCATGTTTGCTGCTCTGATAGAGCCTGGTGGAACCACTGAGACTATGGCCCTTAGCTGTCATTCAGGGCTGGAACTGAACTCACTCCTGTGGCTCCCAGCCACACAAAAGACAGACATATGAGCTGACTGTTTACATTAGGTAGATATACTCCTTGGAAAGATCAGTCATGGAAGAATAGAAGGGCTGTGAATGCACAGGGAAACAGCTTGGGGGCAGGAGTGCATGGGACGGAAGGACACGGGGAAGAGGTAACTGTGGGGAGGAAGTGGGAAGAGAGCTGCTGCATTGTGGGAAATTGCAGTCAATGTCATGAGACAACGTGTATGTGAACTGCTGTATGGAAAATGAATTTGCTCTGTAAATTTTCACCCAAATCACAATAATTTTTTTCTAAATAGTACTATTTTAAAACAAACTTTCTAAGTCTGCATATCAAGTAAATGCTTATCAGCTGCTCACAGATCACTAATGAAAATCTGAGAGGACTAATAATAGCCCAAAACACTTCTACCACACTCTGCAAGGCATTTTAAACTTTTCAGGAAGTCTTCTTTGTGACTCTTTCGTCTTGTCTTTAGTAGCACAATGGTCGGCTGCTAACTTAAAGGTTAGCCACTCTGTGGAAGAAAGGTGTGAAAGTCTGCTTCCATAAAGATTATAGCCTTGGAACTCCAATGGGGTAGTTCTAGTCTGTCCTAGAGGGTCACTAAGAGTTGGAATCAAGTCAATGGTAACAGGTTTGGTTTTGTTTTTATCTTCTCTTTATTCTATTACTTCCCTCACTATAAAGAAGAGTTTTAGATCTATTCCTTTTTTTTTTTTTTTTTAATTTTAATTGTGCTCCTAAAAGTTTCTTTTGACTTGTCTTGCACTTATCTCAGTATAGGCTCCTGTCCGACATATTTAGACTAGATTTTTCAGGCGTGGATGACTAACTGTTTCTCTGCTCTCTCAATCTGCTTTCATTGATGAGAGGCAGGCAAATAAGCCACATCAACCATCCTTTACCTACTACTTGTCACTATCTCTAGCAAAAAGCTAGATAAAAATCAAACATGTTCTTTACAGGGGATTATTTTCCCTTTCTTCACCAGTTCCTCATTATCACTGATTAGCATTTCCCCACCTCTGCACTACTGACATTTTGAGCTGGATAATTCTTTGTGGTAGGGGCTTTTGTGGTCACGTGCACTGCAAGATGTTCGTCAGCATCCTTGGCCTCTACCCATTAGATGCCAGTGACATCTCCCTAGTTGTGACAACTAAAAATGTTTCCATATATTGCCCAATGTCCCCTGGGGGAAGGAACAAAATTGCCTCCTTGAGAACCACTGGCACAGAACAGAGTTGCAAGAATCCTCAGAGATGGAGTTGGGTATTACTCTTAGGTTTCAGGAGAAAACCATACAAGGAGAAAGGTCAAAGTCTCACCTTTTTCTGTGATATGCTCAACCAAGGCACCCCTATGTACATGCCCATGTTCCCGTTCTGCTTCACCACAGAACATAATCTTTGAGCAGTCTCACCACCCTTCTGGATCTTACCTTCTGAAAGTAGTTTGCATAGTCAATTTCTTTGGCCACAAAACTGTACATGTCAGCTGAGAGCTGGTCCTGTGGAAGGTAAAATAAACAATGAGGTAAAACATACAATAATAGAGTGTGGGTAATACAGGAATTCAGATATCATAGGAGAAAGTTAAATTAAAAAAAGAAAGAATTAAACAATTGATTAATCTCAGTTCCAATCATACCTGACCCATTATAAATTTTTCCCATGGGCCTTCACCTGTTTCCCAACTGCAACTCTAGAGAATGAGTAAGTGTGAAATGAACATCTATGCCAGGAGTTTCCCAGAGATTTTCACTCATAGGCCACATCTAGAGTTAGGGAAGTTGGTGTGGGAAGATGATGTGCAATGTATTTCCACATATCTCTATAGCTTGCACCACTAGTTTAAAGCAACCTCCTAGTTATCAATGGTATTGCTGCTCTTCTTCTCCTGCTGCCATTTCTTCTCTTCAATCATTCCAGTGCTTTGCTCTCTTTCAATCTCATTACCAAATTGGCCAATCCCAAGCATATGGAAGAGAGATGGAAATGCACCAGTTGAAGGGAAGAATGGATAAGACAGGTAGATAATCTGAGAAAGGATTGCTGACTCAAACCTTGGCCAACTTTGGGCTCATCCAATATCACACACAAATCTAATAGCCCTTGCCATTTAGCTCTACAAGGGATCATTCAACAAGGGCCCCATGCTGCATCTGAATCTGGTGTCTTCTCCTCAGAAGAGAACAGTTATTAGTTGCACAGAATCACCCATAGCACATATAATAACAGCACATTTCAAGCAGGATGTACAGTCTGTTTCAAATCATATTTTTTAGCACATCTCTGAGCCTGTGTGTTCATCTATATAAAGGAGTAGGGTGGGAGATAATATGATCTTTATAGCTCCTCCCTGTTTGGTGGCCTGAGGCAGGATCCTTAGAAGAGATGTCAAGGTAAGAAGATGGTTGGTTATATGTTCAAGTTGATATAAACACAAGAACAAGAAAGTACACTAGATGTTGACTGAATTAAAGCAGCCAGCAGCTACTCATTCAGGAAGAGCCTGTTTCATGAAATATCAAGCTTTTATAGCTGTTGCCATAGTCTCAGCCCCTCTAACTGCCAATTAAGCTTACTCCAAATTAGGGAAAAAAAAACAGAAAACCGGGAGATATTGGAACAATCTGTTTCTTTTTCCAGTATTCTTGAAAATGTCTGGAGAGATCATTACAGTTCTCAGACACAGGCAACAGAAGAACCAAGTCAAAGAGTCAAAGGGGGAAATTTGGACTCTGGAGAGTTTCCCTCAAAGATTAGACACCACTGTGTTTGGTCCAGTGTCAGAGAAAAAAGAAAGAGAAACATAAGTTAACCTTCGTTAACAGACATTCTCGTTGAGTGCAGTCCAGGTGTCAGGCACAATGTTCTATGGAATTCTCACCTAACTCTCTTACGTAAGTGCTGAATTTCCAATTTCCAAGGAATAGGTGCCAATAGTTGAGGATTTATCTTTCTTATTCACCAGTGTCTCAAAAGCATTTAGCAGAGTAGGGTCTTAATAACAATTTAATGAAAAATCAGATCAGAAAACGGCCAGAGATGGTGAATTCCCAAACGAACAAAACAGACTTTAAGACCCCTTACAGCTCCCTTTCACGAAAATATCCCTGAAATGTATGCCTTGTAGGGTTACTAAGTCAAACAAAGACTAAAGAGAAAGATGTTTTGTCGGGTATCAGCCCTGTCTGCCATTTTCCCCTCCCCCAATCTCTGCTCAGGAAAGTCCATCACCAGCCTGGTGGTGGTGAGGGGGATATTTCATGTTATGGAAAAATAGATGAGTGATAAAAACAGCTAAGCAGACAGAGGAAAGGAAGGGGTCCCTGAAGACTAAATGTCAAATCAAATATACCATCAACATCTCAGCATTTGAGTTTCTCACAGAGATGTCAGAAAATACAGACTTTCGGTACACATGTGACCTTAAAAGACAAAAGGGATTTTTCAAAAGTACAACTGCATTGCATTATGTTAACAACAGGGATTCCAAATAATGCACAACACAAATAAGAAATAAAAGTGGAGAGTGTAAATCAAGTTTCCTGTACATAAATCATTAGAAAATTTTCTTCAATAGAGGACTAAACTTTTAACAGTAATCACTAGAGTTTGCTCCCCCCCCCAAAAAAACTTCATTTGCTTTCTGATTATGCAACTAATCCACTCAGAAAAATATAAAGTAAATAACCAAATTCATCTGTATATCCACCACACAGAAAGAACCTCTATAAATAATTTGATATTTGCTCATTTCTTTTCTAAACAGTCATGTATGTTTTTGATTGATCTCCTTACTTAAAGGTGGTCCAGAGTGTGTTGTAGCTTATTTACCCTCAGATACACATACATTCTAATGGTAACGTGATATTTTATTATATGGATGGACTGTTGTCATCATTGTTACACACTGTTTCCTGTTTTTGCCTATTATAAGCAATAACTGAATAAACATATGTTTATACATGTTTTCACCCAGCTACCGATTATTTCCTATGATAAATTCTGTAGTTGAAAATCATTCCTGATTACATAACTCATTAGTTACATTAAAAAAAATTAGAATCATAAATTGGGAAATTAAGGCTTTTGACATATATTGCCAAATATCCATTGGAAAGATCACCATTTATACTATGAGCAGTAATCTGTGTTTTTTGCTCAATTACTAACCTAAAATACAGGTTGGTAGGTCGAACCCACCCAGTGTCACAGTAGAAGAAAGGCCTTGGAATCTGTTTCCATAAACAACAAAGCCCAAAATGACAATGACAACAACAGCAAAACCCTAAGGAGCAGTTCTACTCTGTAACAGAAGGGGTAGCCATTGATTAGAATCAACTCCACAGCAGTGGGTATGAGATAGAAAACTTTTATTTTTTTTCAAAGTATTAATCAAATGTCCCAGAATCATTCGTAAATAGAGATTATCTCTATGCATTAGAAATGTCACCTTCATCAGGTGAAACATTTCATATACTTGTGTTTTCTTTTGGCTGGAATGGCTTATTTAATTTTTACAGATCTATTTACTCTTTTTTTCTTTTGACTGCTAACCAGAAGGCTGGTGGTTCAAACCCACCAGCCACTCTTCATAAGGAAGGTTGGTCAATCTGCTTCCGTAGTGATACTGCCTCAGAAACTCAAGGAGGGGTTGCTATGTGTCAGATACAACTCAATGGCAATGTTTTTTTTTTTTTTTTTGCTTTGTATTTGTTCTTTTATAATTGTTATTACTATTGTGTGAGTCTGTGTTTACCTTGATTCATATTTATAAGACTTTATATCTTTATCCCTTATTCTTAGTGTCAATGTTGGAAAAGGCAGGTTCCCTTGCAGTCCCCGGATCTATTTGTTCTTGAAATAGTTGTGTTGTTGGGTGCTGTTGAGTCAGTCCTGACTTATAGCAACCCTGTGTACAATAAAACAAAATGCTGCCCAGTCCTGCACCATCCTCACAATCATCGCTGTTTGAACCCAGTGTCACAGCTACTGTGCCAAGCCATCTCGTTGAGGGTCTTCCTCTTTTTCACTGACGCTCTACTTTACCAAGCATGATGACCTTCTCCAGGGACTGGTCCCTTCTGATAACATGGCCAAAACATCTTCCCTTCTAAAGAGTATTCTCGCTACACTTCTTCTAAGACAGATTTGTTTGTTCTTCTGGCAGTCCATGGTATTTTCAATATTCTTTGCCAATACCACATTTCAAAGGCATCAATTCTTCTTTGGTCTTCTTTATCTATTGTCCAGCTTATGCATACATATGAGACAAATTAAAATACTACGGCTTGGGTCAGGTTCACCTTAGTCCTCAAAGGACATCTTTGCTTTTTAACACTTTTACAGTGGTAAAGTCTGTGTGTCAACTTGGCTGGGCCTGGTTGAGTGGCTGGACAGCTGGATGTAGTATTCCCCATGATGAGACTGGTAATCAACTCCATGGTGGAATCTACAGTGAGCAGCTGAGAAGCTGCCCTAGGGATGTGGTCTGCTTCCTGTATGTAAGGAGAAGCCTTGGAGAATGGTTTCTAGCTGATGGCACACTTGAACCCTGCATGTAGCTGAGTCATTGTTCAGCAGTCTGCCATGCTCTGCTGATCTTGGGACTTTTAATGGCCTTGAATTAATGGCCTGCTGTGTGATTTGGTAACATCAGGACTGTGCCTTGTCAACCTTGGGCTTGTCAGCCTCAACAGCCAATAGCGGCCTGCATGAAGAGATGCCTCTAGCTTCAGTGGTCTGGGAGCAGGAGGCAGAGCTGCAACCCAAGGTTGAGGGGCTTTCACCCCGTCCCTAGAACCTGGCACTTTAAACTCAGACTTAAAGCCTCCAAACTGTAACAGAATATACTCCTGTTTCTTCAAGCCATTCACATTTGTGGTATATTCTTGTCAGAGCAGCACTAGGTAACCAAAACAGATTTAAAGAGGTCTTTTGCAGCAGATTTTCCTGATGTAATATGTCTTTTGATTTCTTGACTGCTGCTTCCATGGAAGTTGAATGGATTCAAGTAAAATGAAATCTTTGTCAACTTCAATATCTTCTCCATTTATCATGATGTTGCTTATTGGTCCAGCTGTGAGTAATTTTCTTTTATGTTTAGGTGTAATTCATACTGCAGACTGTAATCTTTGATCTTCATCAGTAAGTCAGTCAAGTCCTCTTCATTTTCAGCAAGCAAACTTGTTAATGAATCCTCCTCTAATCTTAATGCTTTGTTCTTCTTTGTATAGTCCAGCTTCTTGGATTATTGTTCAGCAAACAGGCTAAATAAGTGCGGCAAAAGGATACAACCCTGATGCACACATTACCAGATTTTAAACCATACAGTATCCCCTTGTTCTCCTCTAATAACTAACTGCCTCTTGGTTCAGGTACAGGTTCCACATTCACAATTCAGTGTTCTAGAAGTCCCATTCTTTGCAGTATTATCCGTAATACCTATCTATAGTACCTAACTTTAAATCATGTAACTGTTTGCTACATTTTAAGAGAGAGTAATTCAATTTGTAATAATTAGCCAAAATTCATTACATTTATCAAGTCAATTCTGACTCACAGAGATCCTGTGTGTTTCAGAGTATGACTGCACTGCATACTCTCAATGACTGTGATCTTTCAGGAGCAGATTGCCAGGACTTTCTGAAGTATTTCTGGATGGATTCATACCACCAACCTTTCAATTAGTAGCCAAATTCTTAACTGTTTATACCACCATAGCAGTTCTAACCAAATTATTTTGGTAAATTCTAACTTTCATAATATTGACTCTTCCGTATATCATAAAGCCTTCTCAGATTTCCTCAACAATATTTTATAACTAGCTTACATGTCATGATTTTATAGTAGGGTTTTAAACATTTCTATTGTTAAAAATTTCTCAAGACATTTGTAAATAATGATCTTTTCAATAATTTTTCTTGGTACAAAGCAAAATCTTTGATTTTCAGTTTCACAGATTTAAGATGCAGATCTTTGATGCAAGCCAATGTTATCTTACAATTCTCATCATACACACACACACACACACACACACAGACATATATATATATATGTATATATATATATGTATTTTTGGAGAATCTCCAGTAATGTATATTTGGCATTGCATAGTCTATCTTCAGTATTTACCATCTTTGCTCTCATTCTTTTCATCCCTCTTTAGGTTTTCCCTTAAACTTCTTAAAAAAAAAAAATCTGAAGCTTTTCTCTACTTCGTTGGTTCAATATTCTGCAGTGTCATTTCTTTTCTTTTACTAAGAGAAATTTCATGATGGCATTTGAACAGAGTAATAATAATTTACAATCTTACTGAATTTCCTTTCTTTCTTATTTGGTGATTTTATCTCACTTTTACCTATGTTTCCCAGGGTCCATATTTCCTTGAATTTTATATGGAACACCATGATATCTTGTCTAAAATTTGTTGTTACTGTTAACAAATATTTTTCAACAGTCTTTTAATTCTTGAGTAGTTTATTATTACTTTTTAACTTGGAAAAGTATTCAGAATTTTGTTTAAAAAAACAAATAGTAGGAGTTTCTTTCTTGTCCCTTACTGTTCATTTTGATAGAGTCCTCAGAGAACCTAAGTTCTGTTTGATATAAGCTTGGTGGCTCAGCAGCCTGTGGAACTTGGGGAGCAAATTGCAGCCATAGATGCTTGCAGTCAACTGCACTTCTGCACAACTACTATTTCTCCAAATGTGGTAAAATCAGCAGCCAGGGAGCATCTTTCTGCTTATAATGTGTCCTATCCTGCATTCTGGGTAAACAAGAATGCTCTGTCCAGCTTACTAGTGGTGCTCTGCCTGACATGTCAGGTAAGCACCCAGCAATGTGTCAGGAAAATCTATGCCATTGGAAGCTAGCTTCCTATTTGGTGTAGCAGTGCTTGCTCTTAGATTTTATGGGGTAGATTATTCTGGCAGAAGGGTAATCTAAGTGTTCCTTAACTATACCACAGCTTTCCAAATTATAGGATAGAAATAGACTCTGCCAGGATCTCATTTACTTACTTACCATGACATAAAAATAATTTTGTAACAAGACAAATTGTGAATCAAGACTACATGTTGTCTTTTCATCTGACTAGACAGTACCGTATTAAGTGGCAAGGTGATGACCCTTTCACCTAATTCCAGGGTTGATGCAGATAAAGTCCCTATTTTTATAATATGTGCTCATTTAAGTTGATTGTGAAGAGGGCAAAGAGAGTTAGACACCTACATTCCAGTTGCCATCTTTCCTGGATTCAAGTTTGGTTTTCAAAAACTGAAGATTATACATTAGAGAAGAATAAGATGGAAAAGGAAAGACATAAATTAAAAAGGTGGGGTGGGGAGAGAAAGAGGGAAGGATAAAGAGTAGCATGCTAAGCAAGACAGATAACAACCTGGGTGGAGTAAGGGTAAGAATATAAGGAATGGGATGGAGGGACACAGCATCTCAAAGCAGGAAAGGTGTAAGGAGAAAGTATTACCTTCCAGTTAAAACCCTAGAGCTGTAGTCATGCTTTGACTACACTTTGAATTAAAACAAAATTGATACTGCACTTGTCAGGTGGATTCATTGTACAATCATTAGCTTCTTTATAATTTCAACTAATAGCTCTTGATCCATGTTCAAGTTCCACATGAGCACAATAAAGTGTTCCAGAATTCCCATTCTTCCAAATGTTATCTATAATTTGTTATATGATGCATACAATAGAATGCCCTTATGTATTGATAAAACACACGTGAGTATCTTTTTATTATTCTCTGCTTTAGGCTAAGATCCATCCGACAACAGCAATGATACCACTTATCCAACATCTTCTGAATCCAGCTTGAATTTCTGGAAATTCCCTGTAGATATACAGCTACAATCATTTTTAAATTGTCTTCAGCAAAATTTTGTTAGCTTGTGATATTAGTGATATTATTCAGTAATTTCCACATTTCATTTAATC
Organism: Orycteropus afer afer; assembly: GCF_000298275.1. NCBI lineage: Eukaryota > Metazoa > Chordata > Mammalia > Tubulidentata > Orycteropodidae > Orycteropus > Orycteropus afer. The sequence goes on along the minus strand of NW_006921786.1, from coordinate 6,143,001 downwards.
ACCTTTCTTTGTAAGAAGCACAAATATAGATCTCTTCCATTTGGTTGGCCAGGTAGCTGTCTTCCCAATTTCTTGACATGGATGAGTAAGTGCTTATAGCATTGCATTCATGTGTTGAAGCATCTCCATTGGTAGTCTGTCAGTTTCTGGAACCTTGTTTTTCACTTAATTCTGCTCATGTGAAACCTGTACAGGGATCTAGAGCCAGTTGTTCAAACAGAAAAAGAGGACAGTGCATGGTTCAAAATTGAAAAATGTATGTAGCAAGGCTGCATCTTTTCACTTGACTTATTCAGTCTGTATGCTGAACAAATAATCTGAGAAGCTGGACTATATGAAGAAGAATGAAGCATCAAGATTGGATAAAGACTCACCAACAAGCTGCAATTTGCAAATAACACAGTCTTCCTTGCTGAAAATGAAGACAAACAAAGCACCTACTGACGAAGCCTTCAGTAAGGATCATGGCTGAACATGAAGAAAATAAAAGTCTTCACAACTCAACTGATAAACAACATCAATATAAATGGTGAGCAAATTAATATTGTCAATTACTTTATTCTACTTGGGTCAGCAATCAACATTCAAGGAAGTGGCAGTGAAGAAATAAACAATGTATTTCGTTAGGCAAATCTGCTGCAAAAGACCTCTTCTCAATGTTTTAGGAAACAAAGATATTTTTGATGGCTAAGGTACATCTGACCCAAGCCATGGTGTTTTCAACTGGCTCACATGAATTTTTCATAATGAAAAATGAAGACATGAGACAGGTAGGGAATTGGATGGCTGAATCAAATAGCCTCTGATTCAGTATTCTTGCTGCTGGTGCCAGAGAACTGCATGCAATTAACAAGCAAGACAAGGGGGGCACATTTCAAAAGGCCTACATACTTGACCAGTTGAAAAATGCTGATAAACCTCCTGGGTTGTCCTTGAAGTTCCTTACCAGGTACAGAGGATGCACAGTAAAATTCAATATGACCGGCAAAGTGACCTTCCACCAGAGGCAGTCAAGAACAAGAGTCCCTCACTGGGACTTGAACTATGGTCCAGAGAAATCATGCATGTGCAACATCCTAAAGTAAGTCATGTCAAGCATCCCAACAGCCTTTGTGATGGGGTCCATCTTTGTTCTGACAGTCTTTGTGGTGGAATCCATCTTGACTACTTGCTGTGTGCACATCTGATCTTCATAACCCCACTTCTTTCCCAGAGATCTCTGCCTATTTCATGAATAAAGATGATGCCTTTTTCTCACCTGAAACCCTCCACAGCCCTCAGAAACCCTTTGTTCACAGACAGACTGGAAGCTAGCATAGTAGGAAGCCCCTCTCCATCTCTCCTTTGCCACCCCCACACCTCTCCTTTTTTTTTTTTTTTAAAAAAAAACAAACTTCAGTTCATTTTGCCTCTCCTGTTCAATTCTTTTTCAGTAGAAGGCAAGGACCCTCACTCAGGGTCCCAGAACTCCCCACCACCACCACCACCATCACCACCACCACCATAACAACAGACAGAAGGATTGATGTGTTCAGATTTTGGTACTGCTAAAGAATACTGACTAGTATGTGGACTACCAGAAGAATAAACAAATCAATTTTGGAAATGACGCTGGAGAGATTTTGACTTGCTTTTTATAGCCGTGACATCATGTTTGGTAAAATAGAGGGTAGTGAAAATGAGGGAAATCCTCAAAGAGATGGACTGACACAATAGCTGCAACAATACACTCAAACACACAGATGATCACGAAGATGGTGCAGAAATGGGCAATGTTTTGTTTTGTTATACATAAGATCATCATGAGTAAGAACCAACAACTATATATGGTAACTAACAACATTGTCTCCATTTTTCCTTCAATGATGATAGGTTCTTTCTTACTTTCTTCCCTATCAAAAAAAATTTCCATCTACTTATATCTACTTAGATGTATTGATCCAAGATTCTCTTATAGGGGACCTTGGATGAAAAGAAAAAGTAGATACCAGTTGTAAAGAGTGGGGCTTTTCTCTTTTTGAAGTATAGAAGCAAAGATGGGTTTTGATCGACTCCTGATATAGTGCAGGCAGCTCACCTCCCTGAGGTCCTAGCAGGTTCCATCTCTCTCATGGACCCCATCACAACTTGGTTTTCTTGGGTTTCTTTCTTAGCTCACTCAGTCCCAAAGATTGGGAAAGCTCTGCTTGGTCCTTTCTTTGCTTCAACAAAGAAGATGCAGATTGACAGCTTGTTCACGTTCTGCCCATAAGATTTTAACTGCTGGTTTGCCAAAATTTTTGATCCTAAAGACTTGTCTTAACTGCTGAGGAAAACCAAACCATGATGATAAAAGGGAAAGTAACCCATAAAGGAAACCCAGAAAGGAGAAAGAAAGACCAAGGTGGATTTAGAAAAATTAGCAACTGATGATGTAGAAATAAGAAAAGCGTCAGAAGAGAACTTGAACAACAAAAGCAGTGAATGTTCTCAAGAGGATTAGATCAGCACACAAATAAGACTGCCAAGAGCACAATGTGGGAGCTCTGCAGGCATAGTGCCTAAGGCATTTGACTGCTAATCAGAAGGCTGGCGGTTCAAACCCACCAGCTACTCCCCAGAAGGAAGTTTGGGCAATCTACTTCTGTAGTGATACCACCTTGAAAACCCAAGGAGGGGTTGTTATGAGTCGGATCCAACTCAATGGCAGTGAGTCAGAGCACAATGTATGGTTTTATTAACTGGATATGAAGATTGTAAAGTTCATAGAATAGATATCATAGAGTAGCCAAGATAACCAAGAGAAAGAGTAGAGGTTACCTTACTAAATACTGCATTTGCTATACAACCTTTATAATAGAAATTGTACAACACTGGCCAGGAATAAATAAATAGGTTAACGAAACACAGACATCCAGGAATAAATCTGAGGATTCAAAAATAGTAGGATTTCACTTCAGGGAAAAGTGGCTTTTTAAATAAATGGTAGTTTATGGCATAATTGGCTATCCATCTGAACAAAAACAAAAATAAACCTCTACTTCACATCACACACAAAATAAATGTCAAGTGTTAACATGCATAAAATAGGAGAAGGGGAAGTACTAGAAAAAAACAAAAGGAAAAAATGTTTTTAACCTTGGAGTGGAGGATGTCTCCTTCAAAATAAATCAGATGGGCTGTGGGACCTTTACTCATGTAAAGGAAATATGTAACAGGAATCTATTAAGTTCTTTTTTTTTTTTTT
>NW_006921786.1:6136882-6138780 GCF_000298275.1 Orycteropus afer afer | reverse complement strand
TATGTGCCGTCGAGTCGGCCCCGACTCATAGCGACCCCTCCTTGGGTTTCCGAGGCAGTATCACTACGGAAGTAGGATTGCCCAACCTTCCTTCCGAGCCCCACTTTATAGACATATCTAATAGTTCAGCCTGTCCACCCATCTATCCACCCATATACCCATGTTTGCCTTCACTGACCATGCCATGCTATATGTGCAAAAGGGTTCATCTTTGTTGACTGTACTTCTCACGTACCTCTCTCTGTCTTTCTCTTCTTCAATGCCACTATATTAATCACTCACATTTGGTACATTGCCTTTCTCTTCACCAAAATCAAAACCGATCTCTATCTATCTAATAGTATTCTCTACCCTACCCTCCCACCCCTGGTAACCAACAAAGAAAATGTCCTTCAATAGATAAACGTTTCCTTGCCTTTTACAATAACGGACTAATACAATATTTGTCCTTTTGTGATTGACTTATTTCACTCAGCATAATGTCCTCCAAGTTCATTCACGTTATACGCTGTTTTGCAGACTCTACATTATTCTTTAGGGTTGCATAGTATTCTATTGGGTTTATGTACCATAGTTTGGATATCCATTCCTGAGTTGATGGACACCTAGGTGTTTCCATCTTTTGGCTATTATAAATAGTGCCGCGATGAACATGGGTGTGCATATGTCTGTTCTTGTCATGACTCTCACTTCCTTAGGATATATACCTAGTAAAGGAATAGCTGGGTCAAATGGTATTTCTAGTTCCAACTTTTGAAGGAATCGCCATACTGCTTTGTACTATTTTACAGTCTCACCAGCAGCGTATGAAGAGTCCCAATCTCTCCACATCCTCACCAGCATTTGTTACATTCTCTCTCATTGAACTTTGCTACTGGTGCTGGAGCAAAATGGTATCTTGTTGTTTTGATTTGGAACTCTCTAATAGCTAATGATTGTGAGCATTTCCTCATATGTTTGTTGGCCACTTGAATATCCTCCTTGGTGATGGTCTATTCATATCTTCTGCACATTTTTAAATTGGATTATTTGTCTTTTTGTTATTGAGGTGTTGGAGTTTTCTATAATTTCTAGAGATAAGTCTTTTCAGATATGGTGTTACCAAATATTTTTTCCAATCTGCACATTCTCATTTGACTCTTTTAGAGAAGTCTTTGGAAGCACATAAACATTTAATTTTTAGAAGGTCCCAATCAACAGGTTTCTCTTCTGCTGTTTGTGTATTTTGAGTTATGCTTGAGAGTCTATTTATGCCATATATTAGGGCCCCTAAATTTGCCCCTAGTTTTTCCTTGAGGAACTCTATAGTTTTGGGTTTCACATTTAAGTCTTTGATCCATCTGGAATTCATTTTTGTGTATGGTGTGAGGTACAAATCTTGTTTCATTTTTCTGCAAATGGATCTCCAGTTTTGCCAGAACCATTTACTAAACAAACATTTTCTTCCCCATTTAGTGGATTTTGGCCCTTTGTCAAAGATCAGCTGACCATAGGTCGATGGATCTATTTCTGGATTCTCAATTCTATTCCGTTGGTCTATGTATCTGTCATTAAACCAGTATCAGGCAGTTTTGACTACTGTGGCTGTATAGTAGGTTTTGAGATCTGGCAGTGTGAGACCTCTTACTTTGTTCTTCTTCTTCAATAGTGGTTTGCTTATCCAAGGTCTCTTTCCTTTCCATATAAAGTTGAATTGTTTTTTCCATATCTCTAATGAATGTTGATGAGATCTGGATTGGGATTGCATTGACTGTATATTTTGCTTTGGGTAGAATTGACATTTTCACATTGTTCAATCTTCCTATCCATGAGCATGGGGTGTTCTTCCATTTATGTAGATCTCTTATGGTTTCTTGAAGTAGTTTTTTATAGTTTTCTTTGTAGAGGTCTTTTGTGTC
>NW_006921786.1:6132490-6134336 GCF_000298275.1 Orycteropus afer afer | reverse complement strand
AAAATAGGTGAGACGAAGTCTGGCCATTCTTGCTTCCAAGGAGCATTCTGGCTGCACTTCCTCCAGGACAGATCTGTTAGTTCTTTCAGCAGTCCATGGTACCTTCAGCATTCTTCACCAGCACCACAACTCAAAGGCCAAGTTGGTGGAGTATATTATTTAGCTTCTCTGCATCTTTGCTGAGTTTCTTTCCAGTTGTTCTATCTTTCAGAGAAAGTGGTGTATTAAAGTCTGCCACCATGACTGTGGAGTCATATATTTGGCTTTTCAACTCTTTTAAAGTCTGATTTATATATTTTGGGGCTCTTTCACTGGGTCCATAGATATTTATTATGGCTATATCTTCATGTTCAATTGCTCCTTTAATCATTATATATTGTCCTTCCTTGTCTCATATGGTGGTTTTTGTCTTAAAGTCAAGTTGATCAGAAATTTATATTGCCTCTCCTGCTCTCTTACAGTTGCCATTTGCTTGATACATCTTTTTGCAACCTTTGATTTTTAGTCTATTTTTGTCTTTATGTCTAAGGTGTGTCTCTTGTAGGCAGCATATTGATGGGATTGGTTTTCTTATCCAATCTGAAACTCTTGGTTTCTTGAATGGTGCATTTAATCCCTTAACATTCAGTGTAATTATTGACAAGTATGAACTGGTTGCTGTCATTTTGGTATGTGTTTTTTTATGGTGTCCCTGGTTTCTTTGTTCCATATTATTTTCTGTGCTGAGCTCGATATGTTTATGAATCGTGTTATCATTTCCTTTGTTGCTGCCATTTTAGTATTTGCTGAGTATATGTGCTTGTCCTCTTTTTTTATTGTGATATGAAGGTTTATAATTTTTCCCTGAGGTTACCCTATGATTTACAATTTTCTCCCCGAGTTTAGAACAGTCGATTCTATCTTGCAACTCTCTTAATATCCTTACCATTTAGAAGTTCTGTAACCACACAGATTTTCCCTCTTTTTGTTTGTAGTTATCCTCACTTACCAATTAATGTCTCTGGTTCCCTGTTTACAATCTTGCAAGCTCATTTTACTTTGGATATGTCCATAGCTGTGGTTTCTTGGATATGTCATCTTGTGTATTAATGATTGGTTGTTATTTACTATTTTTGGTTCTCTGTTCAAAGGACTCACTTTAGCATGTCTTGTAAGGTTGGTCTGGTTTTAACAAATTCCATTAGTTTCTGCTTATCTGGAAAACTACTACTAATAGTAGTATTAAAGCAGACAAATACAAGCAAACTAAACACCAGAAAAAAGAAAGAGAAAAAGAAGAAAAAATAAAAATTAAAAAAAATAATAATAAAATCGGCAGAGGACAGGGCAGGGCACCCAGGCTCCATCAGAGCACACAGACTGAGATGGAGTTCCTGTTGCCCAGAAAGTGGGTGGGAGTCCGGGGGTGGCCACACCTTCATTCACTAAGCGGGTGTGGGGTATATGAATAACAAGAGGAATGTCGCACCTTTTCAGTCTTGCAGGTCTGGAGTGTCCTTGGGGTTACTGTAAAGCAGAACCTCTTCTTAAGCCCCTGGAATCTGGTAGAGCGCTGTATCTTTAAGTTGTCTTTAGCTGCTGGTTACGTGCTGATTTTTTTTTTTTTTTTAATTTTCTTTTTAGTTTTTTTTTATTATTACTTATTGTGATTTGGATGAAGATTTACAGAGCAAATTCACTTTCCATACAGCTGTCCACATATACTTTGTCTCATGTCATTGAACACAGTTTACCACAACGCAACAGCTCCCCTCCCACTTCCTCCCCATAGTTACCTCTTCACAGTGTCTATCCCTCCATACTCTCCTGCCCCCTGAGCTGTCTCCCTGTGCATAAGCAGCCCTTC
>NW_006921786.1:6110172-6122241 GCF_000298275.1 Orycteropus afer afer | reverse complement strand
GTCAAGCCACTTTTTAAACCTTCAAAATGGCGGTGCCCTCTGGACCGGCAAAAGTCCACAGCTCAGCACACCTTCCTCTTCACCTTCTCCGTTTGTTCCCCAGCCACCGTGTACAGTCCTCTGTGAAGTCCCTGGGTAGCAGGGGATTTTTAGGTTAATTCTTAAATCCTACCACCACAGGATTCTGGGAGAGTGCTGTCTCTTTAAATATCCAACATAGTCAAACCGCTTTTTAAACCTACAAAATGGCGGTGTCCTCCGGACCGGCAAAAGTCCACAGCTTAGCCCACCTTTCTCTTCACCTTCTCTGTTTGTTCCCCAACCACTGTGCACAGTCCCCCGTGCAGTCCCTGGCTAGCAGGGTGGTTTTTAGGTTAATTCTTAGGTCCTACCACCACTCAGGAATGTCCAAGCTGTCTGTGCTGTCAGGGTCACTCATGTCGCTGCCAGACCGCAGTTCCGTATGTCTCCTTTTTTGGTATTTTAACGCAAATTCTTCTGCTAGTTGGGGTTTAGTCCACTTCTGTATCCTTCCCTCCAAGGCTCAGGGGTCCAAGATTATCTTCTGTGTCTGAGTTAATTGGTTTCCCTTTTCTTTGAAGAGGGTCTGTGCAGTCCTTCTGCCTAGTCCGCCATCTTGTGGGAACTCCCCATGTTGATTTGTTTTGTCTTGGTTTTATGGTTTAGTATTTTGAAAAGGTGAAGCTGGTATATTTTATTTTATTATTGATTCAGGTATGTTGGGTCGCTCTGCTGTTTTCTTTGTGATGGTGGAATCACTGTGTGGAATGTGGATATGTGTTTCTGTTTGTCATAAAGAAGGGTTAGAGTTCGAACCAGGAGGTTTTATGGTAATTGGCTGAATATGGTTTATTTTATTGAATGAGTGAAGTTATTGGCAAAGAAGTTGGGAGCAGGAGAAGGAAAGCTTGGTGTTACTAGGGTTGGTTTCTAGAGCTTTGTGCGTGCTGTTATTGACGATGTAGTTATTCACAAGTATGCGGCTCAATCTCAGGAAAGATTCCTGTTGTTAGGGAGTTGCCACTTTCCACCAGGCTCAGGCACACTCAAAGACCCCACTTCTGAGCCCCTCGGCGCAAAAAAGCCAATCCAAGGCAAATTCCTGGGACCGCACTCAGCCACAGCTTCTTCTCTCTACCTGCCCCGTCTGCCTGGGATGCTGGCACAATCCCCCCAGACTGCGAATGGCTCGGGAGATTGTCTGTGATACTGCCCACCTGCAGCACCAAAGATGCACATGATTTTAGCTGTGCTGGAGTCGGGAGAGTACCTGCTAGTAAACTGTGGTCCTGATATCAGTGACGAAGATAAGCACAATGTCCCAGCCTGACCCAATCCTACTCAGTGACCTGCTGAGAGGGGAACGAGCTCACCCTCCTGGAGCACCAGTCAGCTCTCCGTTTGAGTTTCAGTGGTGCTGCGTGCACCCATTTACACTAGGTGACACAAGTTACTGATAAAATCAGGTGCTGGAGGCAGATCCTTGGGGCTGTTTGCTGGGATGTTTTGTGGTCACTGGTACACTGATATAGGGTGTCTTCTTTCTTGGCTCATGGGGTTCTCAGGTGGCCGCCCTTGCCCGCCAGTCAGTGACTGACCCAGGGAAGTTTCCAATGGCCTCTCTCGGCTGCCCGTCCATCCTCTGCCAGGTAGATCTTTCTTAAATAATCTTCCTGTGCCTTTCCTCTAATTCTGCTCTTCTGTGTTTGGTGTATTCTGATTCAGTGAGCTGTTTAGAGCACCAAAATCCCTAATTCAAACTGCTGTACCTAGTTTTTCAAGCACTAAGATACTAGAGGGAAATAGCGTGGTGCTTACTGATGAGACTCCATTTTGAATCATCTATTAAGTTCTTAATGGATGATGTCAACATAAACAAAGTAAAAAGACAAATGGCAGACTGGGGAAGACATGTGCAACACAACAAAAAGAAAAAAGCTTAATATTCTTAATATACAGAGAACTTTATAAATAGATATTTAAAAAACAAAAAACAGAAGTATGGGATCAATTTTACAAATAGGCAACTCACCAAACTGCAAATGCAAACATCTAATAAATACAGAAGAGATACTCACCACCATTAACATTCATGGAAACTGAAATGAAAATAACCTAGAGATAGCTTTCCCCCACCCAGGAGTTTGGCAAACTATAACAGCATACATTACAGGGGAAGAGGAGGGGAAATGTGCACTTTCATACACTGCTGGTGGGAATGTGAACGGTAACTTCCTTTTTAGAGAAGTAAACTGCCAATATCTATTAAAAGAAAATATTTTTAGTCTTTGATAAAAATATTATTTTTGGGAATCTACCTTATAAAAAATAATTACTAGTATGTAAGGATATATATAACAATTTATTATATCATTTTTAGTGATGGTAAACAAAAACTCACACCAGTATGAATATCCTTCAGAAGGAAAAATAGTTAAATAAATCATGTAGTATATATATTCCTATTATAGACTACATTATCACCTTATTAACAGACTTCAACTTTTATGGACACTTAGCATGTAAGAAAGTGCACTGTTCACAATAAAGTCTTAACAGATATTGGTTGGGAGGATGTTGGTCACCTTTGGAAACAGAAAGGTTGCTAGGCAGGGAGGATGTTTTTCTTGATATATTTTTGTACTTTTTGTACTTTTTATTAGTAACTGTGAAAATGTATAGCTTCTATAATTGTTAAAGAGTTATATATATTCATATATATTTATGCATAGAGAAAGAGTACAACAGCAAAGGTATAAATCTATTCAAGAATTATAAAGCTATCAATTTTTTTATTCTGATGTATATGGATATTTATATTCACCACCTCCTCTTAACATCATCCTCACCTGTCTTTTTCAAAAAAAAAAAAAAGCATTCCTAACTAAAGCATGTAGATCCATGGTAATGGGTAGAGAATACATAAAGTGAACTCAGCAGGAGAGAAGAGTTATACTTCACAGATAGAACCCAATAGATATTTGCCATTTACATGGGAGTTCAAATGACAAATCAGCTTTACTCACGCTGAATCTTGGGTCTGAAGTATTGGTCTTACTTTGCTTGGTCCCATAGTACTATAACCTGAGAGATAATGTATTCTTTAGAAATCTTTCAATGTTTCTAATTCAAGAAAGAAATTCTATCTGACTGAATGTAAGGTCAAAGCACCAAAACAAGGTGGCTGTAAAAGACTAAGCCAATATGCAAGTTGAGAAGACTAGCAACAGCCAAGAAGAACAGAGATATCCACATTCAAAGTGGTTAAATCAGTTGTCATTGAGTCCACTCCAACTTATGGAGACCTCATGTATGTCAGAGTAGAACTATACTCCAAAGGGCTATCAATGGCTGATTATTTTTTTGGAAACAGATCACCAGGCCCTTCTTCTGAGGCACTGCTGGCTGCACTTGAACCATCAACCTTTTGACCAGCTGCCTAGCATAATAACTGTTCATAACACTCAGGGACTCTCCTCTAAACCTGTATGTAATTAAGACAACAAATATCCAAAACAGTGACATAAGCATGGTATTTTTGTTTCTGGAGCAAAATATACTTTTGGTTTCCTGGGAAACCCAAGTTGACACATATAATGTATATAGAGTACATATACACAGAGTATCATGATTGGTGTATTGCTAATTAAGTCCTATAAAATGTCTGTCAGGAGAGTAGATAGGAAGTGTAACAAGTATTTGAACAAGTATAACAAAAGGCATCATTCCATGAATGCAATGGCCCAGTTCCTAGAATGCACACCTGTCTTAAAACGCAGGGAAGTTTGCTTTTCTATGATTATCTCCTTGGCTGGCATTTCAACCACAAAGAAAAGTGCCTTCCATCAGGCAAAGAACTGATTAGAAGACTCATGAAATACTGAAAGGTAAACAAGAAGATAAATAGTTTAATATCAACAGAGAACAAAGTTTCTTCTAGTTGTCTAAATTTTCAACCATCCTTGAAGTGGTCTAGAATTCACTACTGGGCAATCAGATGACTTGCAAAAGCATCATGCAGCAACAAGGATCATTTCATCTTCACCTACCAATGATACCAATGGAATACCAATGACAAACCAACTATTACTACCTTGACCAGGTCACCATCAAAGCCAAACTCTTTGGGATTATCCTGGGCTGTTTGGAGATGCCAGTAGGCAAGCCTAGGGACATCTGGCTCAACCAGAGGGTCAGTAATAGGGTTTTTACAGAACTCCAGTGAACAAAATGGGACTCCCTTATAGCTTCCTAGTCTGTCCTAGTAGAGGAGCAAAGGAAGCATGTACCCTGCAAATCTCCACTCTGTTGGCAGCCTCCTCCATTTCTTCCCTGAGGGCATCAGCTTTGGCACCCGCAGGCTGTAAATTGCTGGACAAACCTGAAGACTTGGAAGTCTGCTGCCACCTGATGGAAAACAGGAGAAAAAAGGAGAGGTGTGAGATAGATAGAGACTCTGGGATGTTGTGGGATAAAGAAAAAAATACCTGGTTATGAATATTAGTCAGGAACTACATATCCTTACTTGAAAGGAGAGATAATAGAAACATACTATGTACTGCTGTTGTTGGTATTACCTGCCATCAAATCAGCCCCCAACTCATAGTGACCCCATGCACAAGAGAAGAAAATGTTGCCTGGTATCCCCATGATCAGGGGTGGATTGGACCACTGGGATCCATATGGTTTTCACTGGTTGATTTCCAAAGTAGACCATGAGGTCTTTCTTCCTAGTATGTCTTAGTTTGGAAGCTTATTCAGCATCATAATGGCATCACACACACAAGCTTCCAAAGACAGGTGAGTGGTGGCTGCACATGAGATACACTGGCTGAAAACAACCCCAGGTTTCCAGCACAGAAGGTGCGAATTCTACTACTGGAGCAGAAAAAAGGGAGACATGCAGCAACAGATGACTGAAGATGAAGGTCTATAGACCCTTCAGAGAGGGCACATACTCTTCAGTTTGCCACACCCCTACTGTCTTCTAAAAACTAAGGCCAAATGAAAACTGTCATCACCGTCTTTAAAGCATAGCCTATGTCATTCATTTGGAGTTCCTGGGTAGCACAAACTATTAATGTGCTTGGCTGCTAACCAAAAAGCTGGCAATTAAAGTCAACCCAGAGGCACACTGACAAAAAGGCCTGGTGAGCTACTTCTGAGAAAGTAGCCATTGAAAACCCTATGGAGCACAGTTCTACTTTGACATTTGGGGGGTCACCATAAGTAAGAGTCTACTCAACAGCAACTGGTATGATTTTTTATTTATGCCACTGATTTATGTTCCCTGACTATCCTGTGGGTATTTGAGTTTGGATACATTCACCTACTTGGCTGAAGCAAATGGAAAGTGGAAAGTGGAAAGACAATCAGGTAAAATTAAAACCAAGACTGAAAGTAAAATTCTACATTGGTAAGCACAGAACATCTTAATATCAACATTTAGATATCTCATTGATTTTTTGAAAAAAAAAAAAAAAACATTTATTTTTGTAGGTTGGAGTGAATACTGGCTTTCACTTATGGTGACATACATTTCTGGCTGCTAACTCATTATCAGTAAACTACCAAAAGGAAGCCCTGAAAAAGTGTCCAATCACATTACATTCCTGCTCAAGCAGTAAAGTGGTGATAAAAGGATCCATGGTCTTAGTTTGTTGGGTTTACAAACATAAAACTTTATAGGTGACAGCAGTAAGAAAAATTAATCAAATGAGCCATTATCTTAAAAACTAGTTCACGTGATTATTCATTCATTACCTGCTTTTGAAACAGACATAAGACATAAAACTATTTCTCAACTCTAAGAAAAACAGTATAGCTGTGATGACTAACAGCAGCTTGTGCCTGGCTTCAGTCTTAGGAAGTCAGGAGGAAGAGGCAGGGGTTGGGGGTACTGAAGAGGGGGTAATGTGCTGTTCAAGGGGGTAGCTGCTCTTCAGATCCATCTGATGAGGTCTAGGCAGGAGTAGGGCTGCGGGGTGACCAGAAGTTTCAACTGACAAGAGAAACTGGATATGTTCATTTTAAATGCCCTGATGAAACATGGTAACAAATTAAATATACTCATGGACCATATTCTGCAGCCTCAAATACAGAGATGAAAAGTGATTATCACCTTCCTTTTGAGAGTCAAGAATCTAATCACTAGGTGTTGTCCCTATTCAATTTTTCCTTTTTATTATGTGAGCTGCAAACAAGAAAGAAAAGTGAATGACTCTATGAGACAAAAAAGAATATAAAGTGCTCTTTGCCATTAGCAAAAAATAGTGAAATAAAAGACTCTTTGCCACTTAGAAAATGCATCAGTAGACAAATCACTTAAAAAGGTTTTGAGAAGTTCTGGTAAGAGGGTGGAATAGGCAGAAAGATTGCACAGACCCTCTTCAACAAAGAAAAGGGGAACCAATTAACACAGATACACAAGATAATCCTGGACCCCTGGGCCTTGAAGGGAAGGATACAGAAGTGGAATAAACTCCAACTAGCAGAAGAATTTTCATGAAAATATTTTCATGAAATATACAGAGCTGCAATCTGGTGGCAATCCTGATGGCACACAGCTTGGATATTGCTGAGTGGTGGTAGGACCTAAGAATTAACCTAAAAATCGGCCCTCCTAGCCAGTGACTACACGGAACACTGCTCTGGTGGCTGGTGAATAAAAGGGCAAGAAGCGGAGAGGAAGGCAGGCTGAGCTGAGGACTTTCGTAGGTTGGGAGGGCACAGCCATTTTGAATGTTTAAAATTAGCTTGACCATGTTGTATCTTTAAAGCGACAGCATTCTCCCAGATTCCAGGGACTTAAGAATAGGATCCACTTGCAGGGAAGCCCAAGTACATTCTGGACCCGGGCAACTGGAAAGGTGCGACATTTCCCTTGTTAATCTTATACATCACACCCTCTTGGTGAACAGAAGTGTGGCGATCCCTCGCTCAGACTCACCTTCAGGGCCAGCAGAAATTCCATCCCAGTTTGAGAACTTGGACGGAGCGGGGTGCCGTGCCCCTCCCTGCCTGGCTCTTTATTTCTTTTTTCTATTTTTTTAGTTTGTTTGTCTTTTTAAAACTGCTATTATTATTAATACTTTTGTTCTTTTTACTATTATTCTTTATTCTTCCCCTCCCACGTTCTAGTTTTCAGCTTTTTTTCCTTTTCCTGTTTCTGGTTGAATTTTTTTTTTTTTCTCTCCTGTGGTTAACCCCATTCCTTGTTTTTCTTTTTGGGATCTTCCCATTGTTTTCTTCATTATTCTCCTTATCTACCTTTTTTTCCCTTATTGCCTTCTCCCTAGATATTGCAAGTTTTTTTTCTCTGTTTTTTTCTTTTTTTTTTTTGGTTACTGTTCCTGTGTGATTACACAGAGTATTTTTTCTCCATTTGTCTTTACTTGTTTGATGGTTATTCAATTGGTATTTTTGTCTGAGGAGAAGACAACAACAGTCCCCATAAGACACAACTACACCAACAGCTCGCACAGCTTCACTTACTGAGAGCCACCACTTACTTCTTCACCAACAGACCAATGATAAACAACCACCAAGAAGAGCCTGACTCACCCTTGTCTGCTTTTCACAAACAGTTAATAGAGATCTAAATACAACCATGCCATGATGTCTTGGAGACAATAGATCATCACAGTCCACACAAGGAAGCAAGATAAAGTGGTAGAAACGAGGGAGCAGGACACAGACCCAGAACACATCACTGAGGAAGCAGCAGCATAGGAAATCTCTGACAAGGCATTCAAAAGAATTATATTTAGCTGTCTTCAAAGGACTGAGAGACAGACCAAGGAAAATACAAACCAAACCCTAGAATAATTCTGGAAGAAAATACAAGAACAAAATGACAAAATAAATGAAAAATCAGAAATGATTCTAAATCTACCAACAGAAATCCAGAAGATTAATACTAAATTGTCACAAATACATAACACATTCAAAGAGCTAAAGAGTAGAATTAATGCAATGGAAGACAGAATTAATGAGATTGAAGCCAAATACCTGAATAGTTCTTTGAAAAGGGATGAATCAAAAAAAAGATCAAGAAGATGGTAGACTAGGCAGAAAGACTGTACAGACCTGCTTCAACAAAGAAAAGGGAAACCAATTAACACAGACACAGAAGATAATCCTGGACCCCTGAGCCTTGAAGTGAAGGATACAGAAGTGGACTAAACCCCAACTAGCAGAAGAATTTGCAAGAGTATACCAAAAAAGGAGATAGACGGAGTTGCGGTCTGGCAGTGAACCTGAGCAATCCTGATGGCACGGCACAGACAGCTTGGAGATTCCCAAGTGGTAAGACCTAAGAATTAACCTAAAAATCAGCGCTGCTAGCCAGAGACTGCATGGAGGACTGCTCTGATGGCTGTGGAATAAATGGAGATGATGAAGAGAAAGGCGACCTGAGCTGTGGACTTTTGCTGGTCCAGAGGGCACTGCCATTTTGAAGGATTACAAGCAGCTTGACAATTTTGAAAATTTAAAGACATAGCACTCTCGCAGATTCCAGGGAATTAAGAACACATTCTATGTGCCAGCAACCCCAAGGACACTTGGGACCTGCAAGAATGAAAAGGTGCGACATTCCTCTTGTTACTCTTATACCCCACACCCGCTTGGTGAACGGAGGTGAGGCCATCACGCACTTCCACCTACCTTCTGGGACCACAGGAACTCCATCACAGTCTGTGTGCTCAGATGGAGCCTGGGTACCCTGCCCTGTCCTCTGATTTTTTTTTTTCCTCTTTTTTTATTCTTATTTATTTTTCTTTCTTTTTCACTTTCTTTTTTCTAGTGATTAGTTTGCCTGTTTTAAAACAACTATTATTACTAATACTTTTGTCCTTTTTAATATTATTCTTATTCTTCCACTCCAGGTCCTAGTTTTCAGCTTTGTTTCTTTTCCCTGTGTCTGGTTGAAATTTTTTCTTTTTAATCAACTTATTTTTTTTTTCTTTTCCCTTTTTTTCTTGAGGTTAACCCCATTCCTTGTTTTTCTTTTTGCATTTCTCCCATTTTTCTCTTCATTATTCTCCTTCTCTACCTTTATCTCTTAGTGACCTATCCCCAGACATTGCAGGTTTTCTTTTTTCTTCTTCTTCTTTTTCTTTTTTTGATTACTGTTCCAGTGAGATTACATGGTGTGTTTTTTTGTCCATGGGCTGTTACTTTCCTGAGCATTATTCAATTGTAATCTTTGTCTAACTGAGTGGGAGACAGTAACAGTCCCCATAAGACACAACTACACCCACAATTCCTGCAACTTCACTTACTGAGCGAGAGCCACTACCTCCTTCTCCACCAACGTGCCAATGATAAAAAACAATGAAGAAGAGCCTGAATCACCCTTGGCTGCTCTTCACAAACAGTTAACAGAGATTTAAATACAAAAATGCCATGATGCCTCGGAAACAACAGACCATCACAGTCCACACAAAGAAGCAGGATAAAGTGGTAGAAAAAAGGGAGCGAGATACAGACTCAGAACACAACCCTGAGGAAGAAGCAGCATTGGAACTCTCTGAAAAAGAATTCAAAAGAATTATCCTTAGGTATCTTCAAAGGATTGAGAGACAGACAAAAGAAAACACAGGAAAAACATTAGAAGAATTTTGGTAGAAAATACAAGAACAAAATGACAAAATAAAGAAAAATTAGGAATGATTCTAAATCTTCAAATAGAAATGCAGAAGATTAATACTAAATTGTTAGAAATAGATAACACATTGGAAGGGCAAAGGAGAAGAATTGATGGGATGGAAGACAGAATTAATGAGATTAAAGACAAATACCTGAATACTTCTTTGGAAAGGGATCAATCAGAAAAAAAGCAAAACGAAAAGAAAGTCTAAGGTTCATGTGATACCATCAAAAGGAATAACTTATGTCTCATTAGAATTCCAGAACAGGAAGAGAAAAACAAAAACACTGAGAAAATTGTCCAAGATTTGCTGGAGGAGACTTCCCTAAAATGATGAAAGATGAGAATATATCCATTCAGGAAGTCCAACGAACCCCAAACAGGATAGACCCCAAAAGAAAATCACCAAGACACATCATCATCAAACTCATCAAAACCAAGGACAAAGACAGAATCCTGAAAGCAGCATGGGAAAAACAAAAAGTTACCTACAAAGGACAGCCAGTAAGAATAAGCTCTGATTTCTCAGCAGAAACCATGCAAGCGAGAAGGCAAGGGATGGTATATATAAAACCCTGAAAGAGAAAAATTTTCCACCAAGAATTATATACCAGGCAAAATTGGCCCTCAAATATGATGGTTAAATTAGGAGATTTCCAGATAAGCAGAAACTAAGGGAATTTGTTGAAACCAGACCAACCTTACAAGACATGCTAAAGGGAGCCCTTTGAACAGAGAACCAAAAATAGCAAATGACAACCGACAATTAATACACAAGATGATATAATCCAGAAATCACAGCTATGGACATATCCTAAATAAAATGAGCTTACAAGATTGTAAACAGGGAGTTAGAGACATCAACTGGCAAGTGAGGACAACTACAAACAGGAAGAGGGAAAAGACTGTGTAGTTACAGAACTTCTAAATGGTGAGGAAGTTAAGAGAGTTGCAAGACAGAATGGTCTGTTCTAAACTTGGGGAGAAAATTATAAATCATAGTGTAAACTCAGAGAAAAATGATAAACCTTCACATCACAATAAAAAAGAGGACAAGCACAAATATTCAGCATATACTAAAACAATAGAAACAAAGGAAGTGATAACACGATTCATAAACATAATAAGCTCAGCACAGAAAATATGGAACAAAGAAACCAGGAACACCATGAAAAACACATAACAAAATGACAGCAACAAATTCAAACTTATCAATAATTACCGTGAACGTTAATGGAGTAAATACACCACTCAAGAGACCGAGAGTTGCAGATTGGGTAAGAAAACAAAACCCATCAATATGCTGTCTACAAGGGACACACCTTAGACTTAAAGACAAAAATAGACTAAAAATCAAAGGTTGGAAAAAGATATATCAAGCAAATGGCAACTGCAAAAGAGCAGGAGTGGCAATATTTATTTCTGATCAAATTGACTTTAAGACAAACACCACCATACGAGACAAGGAAGGACATTATATAATGATTAAATGATCAACTGACCATGAAGATACAACCAGAATAAATAAATATGGACCCTATGAAAGATCCCCAAAATACATAAATCAGACTTTAAAAGAGTTGAAAAACTAAATAGATGACTCCACTCTCATAGTGGGAGATTTTAATACACCACTTTCTTTGAAAGACAGACAACTGGAAAGAAACTCAACAAAGATGCAGAAGAGCTAAACAATACAATCCACCAACCTGGCCTGATAGACATCTACAGAGCACTTCACCCAACAGCAGCACAATATATATTCTTCTCCAGTGCACATGGAACTTTTTCCATAATAAACCATATGTTAGGCCATAAAGCAAGCCTTAATAAATTTAAAAACTTCGAAATACTGCAAAGCATCTTCTCAGATCATAATGCTATCAAATTAGAAATCAACAATAGGAAGATCAACAGGAAAGGGTAAACACATGGAAACTGAACAACACCCTCCTTGAGAAAGACTGAGTAAGAGAAGAAATAAAAATAGAAATTCAAAAATTCCTCGAATCAAACGAGAATGAAAACACAACATACCAAAATCTTTGGGATACAACAAAAGCAGTGATCAGAGGCCAATTTATAGCAATAAATGCACACATCAAAAAAGAAGAAAGAGATAAAATCACCACTTTAAACCAACAACTCCAACACTTTGAAAAAGAACAGCAAGAAAAGCCAATAACCACCAGAAGAAAGGAAATAATCAAGGTTTGAGGAGAATTCAATGAAACAGAAAACAGAAGGGCTATAGAAAAAAAAAAAATCAACAAGACCAGAAGTTGGCTTTTTGAAAAGATCAATAAAATTGGCAAACCACTGGCAAATTTAACAAAGGAAAAGAGGGAGAGAATACAAATAACACGAATAAGAAATGAAATGGGTGACATCACAAC
>NW_006921786.1:6106389-6109465 GCF_000298275.1 Orycteropus afer afer | reverse complement strand
GACATTCCTCAACATAATAAAGGGCATTTATGCAAAACCAACAGCCAACATTATTCTCAATGGAGAGAGACTGAAACCATTCCTCTTGAGAACAGGAAACAGACAAGGATGCCCTCTATCACTACTTCTATTCAACATTGTACTGGAAGTCCTAGCCAGGGCCATAAGGCAAGAAACGGAAATCAAAGGCATCCAAATTGGTAAGGAAGATGTCACACTATCCCTATTTGCTGATGATATGATCTTATACCCAGAAAAACCAAGCAACTCAGTCAAAAATCTACTGGAACTAATTGAGAGATTTTGCATAGTGGCAGGATACAAGATCAACATCCAAAAATCAGTTGGATTCCCCTACACTAGCAATGAGAATGGTGAAAAAGAAATAAGGAAATCACTACTATATACAATAGCTACTAAAAAAATAAAATACTTGGGAACAAATCTTTCTAGTGACACAAAAGACCTGTATAAAGAAAACTATAAAAGACTACTTCAAGAAACCATAAGAGATCTACCATAAAGGGAAGAACAACCCATGATTACAGATAAGAAGATTAAACATTGTGAAAACGTCAGTTTTACCCAAAGCAATCTATACTTTCAATGCAATCCTAATCCAGATCCCATCAACATTTTTTAAGGATATGGAAAAACCAATCACTAATTTTATACTGAAAGGAAAGAAACCCCAGATAAGCAAAGCACTATTGAAGAAGAAGAACAAAGTAGGAGGTCTCACACTGCCAGATCTCAAAACCTACTATACAACCACAGTAGTCAAAACTGCCTGGTATTGGTATAATGACAGACACAGAGACCAATGGAATAAAATTGAGAACCCAGAAATAGATCCATCGACCTATGGTCTGTTGATCTTTGACAAAGGGCTGAAATTCATTAAATGGGGAAGAGAATGTTTGTTTAATAAATGGTGTTGGCAAAATTGGAGATCCAATTGCAGAAAAATGAAACAAGATCTGTACCTCACACCATACACAAAAAGTACCTCCAGATGGATCAAAGACTTAAATGTGAAACCTAAAACTATACAGTTCCTCAAGGGAACACTAGGGCAAATTTAGGGGCTCTAATATATGGCATAAATAGACTATCAAGTACAACCCAAAATGCACAAATAGCAGAAGAGAAACTAGATGAATGGGAGCTTCTAAAAATTAAATTTTTATGTGCTTCCAAAGACTTCTCTAAAAGAGTCAGAAGAGAACCTACAAATTGGGAAAAAATATTTGGCAATGACATATGTGACAAAGGACTTATCTCTAGAATTTATAGGAAACTCCAACACCTCAATAACAAAAAGACAAATAATCTAATTAAAAAATGGGCAGAAGATGTGAATAGACACTTCACCAAGGAGGATATTCAGGCCAACAACATATGAAAAAATGCTCATGATCTCACGATCACCAGCCATTAGATAGATGCAAATCACAACAATGAGATATCATCTTGCTCCAGCACTATTAGCAAAGTTCAACAAGACAGAAAATAACAAATGCTTGTGAGGATGTGGAAAGATTGGGACTCTCATACACTGTGGTGGTGGGGGGGGATGGACGACTGTAAAATGGTACAACCACTGTGGAGAGCAGTATGGCAATTCCTTATAAAGTTGGAATTAGAAATACCATTTGACCCAGCCATTCCATTACTAGGTATATATCCTAAAGAAGTGAGAGCCATGACAAAAACAGACATATGCACACCCATGTTCATCGCAGCACTACTTACAATAGCCAAAAGATGGTAACAACCTAGGTGTTCATCAACTGAGGAAAGGATAACCAAAATTTGGTAGACACACACAATGGAATAGTATGCCACTCTAAAGAATAACCTAGAATCTGAAAAACACTCCATAACGTAGAGGAACTTGGAGAACATTATGCTGAGTGAAATAAGTCAACCACATAAGGAGAAATATAGTATTAGTCCATTATTGTAAAAGTCAAGGAAAGGTTTATGTATAGAAGGAAATTTTCTTTGTTGGTTACCAGGGGTAGGAGGGTAGGGTAGGGAACACTGTTAGACAGGTAGAGATAAGTATTGATTTGGGTGAAGAGAAGGGCAATGTATCAAATGTGAGTGATCAACCTGGTGGCACTGAGGAAGAGGAAGACATAGAGAGGTACATGGGAGGTACAGACCACAAAGATGAACCCTTTTGCACATACAGTACTGCATTGCCAGTGAAGCCAAATATCGGTATATGGGTGGATAGATGGGTGGACAGACTAAAGTGGTAGGTATATCTATGAAGTGGGCAGTGTACGCAAGAACATGTACAGCGTTGGTACACAGTCGTCCTAGAAGTTTATTTGTATTATCTCAATTCCCAGGTGTATAGTAGAGCTGACAAGGAGCAAGGTTGTAGTCACTTCTTGGTCACAGCCAGCTACCCAGAGGGACCAAGTAGTTGAACCTGTGTGCTCAGGACCATAGTCGCAGGAGACATCAAGCTCAACTGGCATAACGTACTACACAGAACATTGTTCCACCTCCTACTTTGGCGAGTAGCAACTGGGATCTTAAAAGCTTGCAAGCAGCCATCTAGATGCAGCAATAGGTCTCCCATCATCCAGAGCAAAGAAGAATGAAGAAAACCTAAGATTAATGGAAACAATTAGTCCAAGTGACTGGTACACCATGCGATCCGCAGCCTATACAACTATGAGACCAGAAGAACTAGATGTTACCTGACTACCAATGTCAACCACTCAGAGGGGGATCTATTTAGGAGATTCTGGATAGAGAGGGAGAACAATGTGGAACAAAACTCAAGATCATTTAGGGGGAAAAAAAGTGGGGGGAAGGTTTGCTGGTCCAATAGAGCCTGGTAGAACCACTGAGACTATGGCCCCTAGCTACCCTTCAGGTTTGGAATTGAACCCACACCCATGGCTTCCAGCCAAATAAAAGACAGGCATATGAGTTGAACATTTACCTGAGGTAGATACACTCCTTGGAAAGAACAATCATGGGAGAAAGAAGGGCTGTTTATGCACAGGGAGACAGCTCAGGGGGCAGGAGTGCATGGAGGGATGGACAATGG
>NW_006921786.1:6097463-6101814 GCF_000298275.1 Orycteropus afer afer | reverse complement strand
CCGGCCGCTTAGAACTCAGTCATGTGATCCATCATGGGAACCACCACTCACAACTGGAGTCCAGCCAAGTTGACACATCTTCAACTATCACACTATTATAAATTTATCTTTTTACAAATAAAATAGGAGATGTCATGGCTATAAACTAGATCCCAAACAATACATAAGCCTTCAGAGTGCACTGGAGATTGAGCTCTAACCACCACTTGATCATGCTACCTAGAGGAAACAACTAGCCACTAAAGTAAGCATAAAGAAAATACAATGACCATGTACACGTAGCCGATTTCTACTAGTTTGTAAATCTGGATTAGATTAACAAAAACAGAAGCAAACAAGAAAATCCCAATTTATACTCCATACAAAAAAAAAAAAGAAAGAAAAAAAATAGTATTTTCTCAAGTTATCTCTTTCTTCTCTTCTGTTACTCTTCTTTTTTTTTTTTTTTTTCATCCTTTAGTTAATATTCTGGTACTTTTGAAACTTATCCTTTTATATTTGAAATACATACGTAATCCATTTTGATATAATGAAAATAGTAATGATGAGATTCCAAGAAACAGCCTCTTTGTGGAAACTGAACAACAAAACATCAAGAGAAACATGGAATAATACGTACAGGTAATAATTTGTTGGGAAAAGCAGCATTAATTATGCATTTCAAGGTATGGTGGTCATCTCAGTCATTGTTCTACAAATAAACTTACAGGGTACACTGCTCTTTCAGAGAAGAAACAGGGACCTGGACATAGTCCAAGAAGAATTTGAACTTTGCACTTTGATGAGACAGAAAGATTATTTCTTCTCAGTCAAGAAAGCTGATATGGCACCGTCATTCTCTGGGGATGATGGAATTATGTCTATGAATATTTGACTGAGGTGAGATGAAGATAAGACACAGGATAGATGAGAGAAAAGGGCCAGAAATTAAAATATGGTATTTCTGGTACTTTGGTAGCATAGTTCCTAAGGCACCTGACTGTTTGACTGCTAACTAGAAGGCTGGCGGTTCAAACCCACCAGCCACTCCTCGGAAGGAAGGTTGGGCAATCTACTTCTGTAGTGATACTGCCTCGGCAACCCAAGGAGGGGTCACTATGAGTTGGGTCTGACTCAACGGCACACAACCACAGCAACAACAGGAAAGTATAAAGAAGACCAATGCAAGATCAGTTCAGGATAGCATGAAGTCTAAGGAGATAGGAAAGTTTCTTTAGTGGGACATTTATTGTTCCATCTGCCTAGTCTTGTTTCCTTTGTCATGAGAATTCCTCTCTCTTGTAGACTGAATTCTGTCCCCTCAAAATATATGTGGGTTTTCTAACTGCTATACCTGTGCATGTAATGTAATGCAATGTAACTGCCTTACATCTAGAGTAATACAATGTAATCATTTTCCAGAATGTAATGTAATCAATCGGTTGAGTTCATACCAGTACAGAGCAGATTCTAAATCTAATCACTTCTGAGTTATAAAAAGAATAGAATAGACAAAAAGACACATGCAACATTGGGGAAAACTACCAAACCAAACCTATAACAAAAAAGATATTTGTGTATTCACATTTTACTCAATCCACAATATTTAACTCAGCATAAATCTGACTACAGTTTACCTCCTTTCTTCCCAGCTATAATTTTCTATTCATTTTCTAAGCTTTAGTCTTCTCTGAAGATATTAAGGTCTATATACCTAGCTTCAGAACTACTGATCCCAATGTGCTAATAAAAAATAGAAAGGTCTTTGTCCCCAACTAGAACTGACTAGAAGAGATTCATATCTGTACCCATTTTAAAGAAAGATGATCCCACAGAATGTGGAAATTATCAAATGATACCATTAGTATCACATGCAAGTAAAATATTGCTGAAGATAATTCAAAAACAATTGTAGTAGTATTTTGACAGAGAACTTCCAGAAATTAGTCTTCAAAGAGGCATTTTTGCTCTTCAGCACTTTAAAGAGGTCTTTTGCAGCAGATTTGCCCAATGCAGTACGTTGTTGATATCTTAACTGTTGCTTCCATTGATGTTCATTATGGAAGCAGTCAATTAATATGATTCAGAAGAGGATGTGGAACGAGAGATATTGCTGATGTCAGTGCATCTTGGCTGAAAGCAAAGAATACCAAAAAGATGTTTACTTGTGTTTTATTGACTATGCAAAAGCATTTGATTGTGTGGATCATAACAAATGATGGATAACACTGAGAAGAATCAGAATTCCGGATCACTTGATTGTTCTCATCAGGAACCTGTACATAGACCAGGAGGCTGTCATTTGAACAGGACAAGGGGATACTGCATTATTTAAAATCAGGAAAGGAGTGTGTCAGGGTTGTATCCTTTCACCATACTTATTCAATCTGCATGCTGAGCAAATAATCCGAGAAACTGGATTATATGAAGAAGAACATGGCATCAGGATTGGAGAAAGACTCGTTAACAACCTGCAATATGCAGATGATACAACTTTGCTTCCTGAAAGTGAAGATTACTTGAAGCACTTACTGATGAAGATTAAAGACTGTAGTCTGCAATATAGATTACATCTCAACATAAAGAAAATGAAAATCCTCACAACTAGGCCAATAAGCAGCATCCCAATAAATGTAGGAAAGATTGAAGTTGTTGAAGATTTCATATTAATTGACTGCTTCCATAATGAACATCAATGGAAGCAACAGTTAAGATATCAACAACGTACTGCATTGGGCAAATCTGCTGCAAAAGACCTCTTTAAAGTGCTGAAGAGCAAAAATGCCTCTTTGAAGACTAAGGTGCACCTAATCCAAGCCACGGTATTTTCAATCACCTCATATGCATGTGCATGTGCATACTTTGGTAATCAGAAGTAGAATAACATAAGGAATAGAATCTAACATCTGTAATTTGTTAAGTGGAGGTATAGCATGGGGTGGGTATGGGTAATGAGACCTCCACTGCTCCAGAACAGCAGCTGGAGATTCTTATTATTTAATAGCACAGCATTTTGTCTTTCTCTCGCTGCTATATCTTGGGGTGCAGTCCTCATCCTGACCAAGGGTGAAGTGTTAGGGCAAGTAGCAGGAAGTTGAGGTGGGTTACTTTTTCTTCTGGCTTTCAGCAATGTCCTACAAGACAGATAAATTCAGGTAGAAATGGGCAGTCTAAGAGTAAAGTGAGAAGAAAAATTATACCTGTGCTAAGAGAATCCCTCTCATCCTAGACCCAATGACCTACATTGATGGTGAATCCATGACTTGCAGCCTTGGGTTGGATCTCAGACCACGGTTACTAAAGTAGGAAACTAAACCAGTTTTGGAGAGAACTGTGTTACCAATGACCCCTTCAGAGCAATCCTCAACACCCAATCGCCACAGAGAGTAAACTGTGAAAAACCACCAATGTGATAAAGGAGATGAATCAGATTTATGTAAGGATCCTAGGGAATGTTTATAAGTCCAGAAATTTGGATAGGGGAGATAGATGAAGATTTCCTTATCAAATCCCAATATAAAGATATGATGGGGTGAAAATATGAAAAAATTTGTTAAATCATGGGTATCCAGAGATAACATTTCTCTAACCTGTCAGACTCACACACCACTTTCAAAAAAAAAAAAAAAAAAAAAACCTCACTGCCATTGAGTCAATTCCAACTCATAGGGACCTCTCCTTGAGTTTCTGAGGTGGTTATCTCTATGGAAGTAGATTGCCCAGTCTTCCTTCCTTCTGGTGGTTTGAACCACCAGCTTTCTGGTTTAGTGTGACCAATAAAAACACAGCACTAGACAAGACAGACTGCCTGTGATCAGGGGTAACTCTCTGCTTCATAAAAAGACTAAAGAAAAAAACAGAAGTGGAGATGATGATGACATGCCTGGATGGCAGCATTCAGCCCTCTATTGGAAGTGCTATGCTAGAAGTTTGAGTTTTCCTTACAGAAGCAAAGAAACCACCTCAGAGCTAAGATACCCAGGTTCCCACTACAGGAAATCACTCGACAAACTCAGGAGCATATTTTCCATCATTATCACAGTGAGGCAATCAGCATTCTCCAATCATCTTCTGTTATTTGCCACATGAGTCTTGAATACTGCAGTCAGGAGAGGCAATTTTAGGAGGTACAGTACCCTAACACCAAGTCAATACCCTCCCCATCAATCTGCTCTCTATTCCTCCAAGCACATTAATGTTTTTGTTGTTGTTGTTATTTGCCATCGAGTCGGCCCCCAACTCCTAGCGACCCCTCCTTGGGTTTCCGAGGCAGTTATCACTACAGAAGTAGGATTGCCCAACCTTCCTTCCGAGGAGTGGCTGGTGGGTTTGAACCACCAGCCTCCTGGTTAGCAGTCAAGTGCCTTGGCAC
>NW_006921786.1:6081894-6094672 GCF_000298275.1 Orycteropus afer afer | reverse complement strand
GAAGGAACTGTTTCAAGTGCTGAGGAGCAAGGATATCTCCTTGAGGACTAAGGTGCACCTGACACAAGCCATAATATTTCCAATCGCCTCGTATGTATGTGAGAGCTGGACAATGAATAAGGAAGACCGAAGAAGAGTTGATGCTTTTGAGTTGTGTTGGCGAAGAATGCTGAAAGTACCACGGACTGCTAAAAGAACTAACAGATCTGTTCTGGAGGAAGTGCATCCAGAATGCTCCTTGGAAGCAAGAATAGCCAGACTTTGTCTCACCTATTTTGGTCATGTTGTCAGAAGGGACCATTCCCTGGAGAAGAATGTCATGCTTGGTATGGTGGAGGGTTGACGAAAGAGGGGGAGGCCTTCAACGTGATGGATTGACATGGTGGCTGCGATGATGGGCTCAAGTACAGCAGGGATTGTGGGGCTGGCACAGGATCGGGCAGTGTTTCGTTCTGCTGTGCATGGGGTCAGTATGAGTTGGAAACGACTCAGCGGCACTTAGCAACAACAACAACAATGTAATAAAGGAGGAAGAATACAAACATTATCTGCTACCTATCTATCAACATATATGTGTGTGTGTGTGTATATATACATATGTATGTATATTTATATATATGCATGTGTGTTGTGGTTACCTAGTGCCGCTCTGACGAGAATATACCACAAATGGGATGGTCTTAACAAACTGGAGTTTATTCTTACAATTTGGAGGCTTTAAGTCCAAGTTCAAAGTGCCAGGCTCTAGGGGCTGGGTGAAAGCCCCTCAACCTTGGGGTCCAGCTCTGCCTCCTGCTCCTGGCCCACTGGAGCTAGAGGTGTTTCTTCACTCAAACAGCTGCTGGCTGCTGAGGCTGTTAAGGCCCAAGGTTGACAAGTCCCGATGTTACCAAACCACACAGCAGGCCATTAAATTAAGTCCCAAGGTCGGCACAGCATGGCAGGCTGCTCAGCAATGACACGGTTACATGCAGGGTCCAAGCATGCCATAGGCTAGAGACCATTCCCGAAGCTTCTCCTTATATACAGGAAGCAGACCATATCCCAAAGGCAACTACTCAGCTGCTTGTGGCAGATCACACCATGGAGCTGATTGCCATTCTCATCATGGGGAATAACTACCACCAGCTGCCCAGCCACTCAACCAGGCCCAGCCAACTTCACACAAAAACATAATCACCACAATGTGTATGTGTGTGTGTGCTAACCAGAAGGCTGGTAGTTAAAACCCACCAGCCACTCCTTGGAAGGAAGATTGGGCAATCTACTTCCACAGAGATACTGCGTCAGAAACCCAAGGAGGGGTCGCTATGAGTTGCAATCAACTCACTGGCAGTGAGTTTGGTGTGTATACTCACACACACACACACATGTATGCACACACGCATATACAAGTATAACAAAACAAGGAAGAAATGCTGAAAACAATTATATTCCTCATTTCTGCCACTGGTCCTGTGGCTGTACATGGTATTTTGAACTATCTTCCACCATCCATTCCATATACTCTTTTCTCACAGGAAGAACCTCATCTGTTCATGGGTCTTTGATTGCTGAGGTGACTCAAATTTTCATTCCTAAAGAGTATGGGTCATCAATATTAATGTTGGCATTAGGATACTGTAGTTTTCCATTGACTTTAATCATAGGGCATGATAGTATAAGACATGTCCTAAGGGATCTCCTATATTCCAGGCATTCTGTGCTTTACTGCCTTTGAAAAAAAAACCTCTGTGCTGTTGAGTCGGATTCGACTCAAAGCGACCCCTTCTTGGGTTTCTGAGGCGGTATCACTACTGAAGTAGACTGCCCAGTCTTCTGAGGAGCAGCTGGTGGGTTTGAATCGCCAGCCTTCTGGTTAGCAGTCAAATGCCTTAGGCATTATGCCAGCAGAGCTATTATCAATCCAATTTCCCCTTAGTGATCAGAATCAATCACACCAGCCAATGCATTAACTCCCTTCTTTGACTGTTGACACAGAGGTATGGGGAGCCCAAAGAGGCCAGGTGGCATTCTTAACATCCAGTTTAGTGGAATTAGGGTTGTGTCTCCCAGTGTGAGCATTACTCCTTTTTGAAATAATACCTCTGGATGTGCAGAGCACAAGGCCCCAGGGACAGGAAGGAAAATTTTTGCAACTAGGTCAATAGAAGTAACAGTGAGTGTTGCCACTTCCACTTCTACCCCTTGGTTCATGGATCAATGAATCTTGCCTATGGGAGAAACAGCACCATATATTGTAGGCTGCTTTAAAGCATGTACACTTTCCAGAAGAACACTGCCCCAATCTTGCAATCTTGCACTCCCTAGCTGGTGATGTAACTGTGCCTTTAGAAGGCCATTCCTACATTCTATCAAATCAGTTTCTTCAGGATGATAGTGGACAGCATTAAGACCAGTGAATACCATAAGCATGTGTTTATCGCCGCACTTGATTTGCTGTGAGGTGAGTTCCTTGGTTCAAAGCGATGCTGTATGGAATACCATGATGGTGGATAACGCATTTTTTAAGTCCACGGACAATAGTTCTGGCAGAAGCATGGCATGCTGGGAAGGCAAATCTGTATCCAGAGTAAGCGTCTATTCCAGTAAGAACAAAATGCTCCTTTTTCCATGATGGAAGTGGTCCAATGTAATCAACTTACCATCAGGTTGCTTGCTGATCACTCTGAGGAAAAGTTACATACTGGGGACTCAGTGTTGGTCTCTGCTGCTGACAGATTGGGCGTTCAGCAGTTCTTGTAGTCAAGTCAGCCTTGTTGAGTGGAAGTCCATGTTGCTGAGCCTATGCATAACCCCCATCCCTGCCACCATGGCCACTATGTTCATGAGCCCATTGGGTAATGACAGGAGTGGTTAGGGGAAAGAGGATGACTGGTTGCCACAGATAACACCATCCTATATACTTAATTGATTAAAATCCTCTACCAAGGTCACACTTTGTAAAGTATTCACAAGACAATAAGTATCTTCCCTTCTTTGGCCCATGTAGGTACCTCTAACCACATACCTTTTTGCCATAACTCCTTGTCACCAATTTTTCAATAAAGTCCCTGATCATCCAGTTAATTATCTGGCCAGAGGCTATGAATCAGGATACAATTTTACATCTGTCCATTTCTCCTTCCAAGCAATGTGAACAACCAGGTGTATTGCCTGAATTTCTGCCCATTGGGAGGATCTACAGTTACCATTGTTCTGTAGAGAGTTCCCAGAAAGGGGTTGCAGTGCTGCTGTTGCCCAGCTTTGAGTATTGCCTGCATATTAGGCAGAACATCTGTAAACCAGGCATGTTTTTTCTCATCCTTACTTACCTAATCATAAGGAACACCCCATGAGGCAACAGGTGCAGAATGAAAGAGTGAAGACAATGTGAAAACTATTAACATTTGGGCCACATCCTCATGCAACTTATTTGTGCCTTCAGATCCTGCTCGAGCCCAATGTCATATATATCACTTCCATTTCATGATGGAGTGCTGCTGCATGTGTCAAAATTTATGACTCTACAGATAAAGAGCTCTGGTGGCATAGTGCCTAAGGCATTTGACTGCTAACCAGCAGGTTGGTGGTTCAAACTCACCAGCCACCCTGCAGAAAGAAGACTGGGCAATCTACTTCCATAAAGATTTACTGCCTTGGAAACCAAAAGGGGGTCACTATGAGTCGGAATCAACTCAATGGCAGTGAGTTTGGTCTTTTTTTCGGTAGGTCAGATTACACCTAGTTCATGATGGGCAGCTTAGGCCACATAGTAACTTCATTGTTTATGGTTAAGCATTCATACTCTACTAAGGCCCAGTAATAACCCCAAAGTTAATAATCAAAAAGAAAGTACTTATCTGTAGAGGATGGCAGGTCTTTGTGTAAAAATTCTAAGGCTTTATGCTATGATTCACCAATCGTTGTTGTTGTTGTTATGTGCTGTCGAGTCAGACCCAAATCCTTGGGTTTCTGAGGCAGTATCACTATGGAAGTAGATTGCCCAACTTTTCTTCCGAGGAGAGGCTGGTGGGTTTGAACTGCCAGCCTTCTGGTTAGCAGTCAAGTACTTTAGGCACTATGCTACCAGATCTCCTTGATTCCAATAGGGACCTGCCAAAGACTCCGAGCAGCATCTCTCTTTTCACTGACACTTCAAGCACCATTGGATCACCCAGACTATATGGCCCAAGTGACTTGCAGAGAAACCTAAACTTGTTGCAGCGTCTTCTGTTGTTCTGGGTCCCACTCAAATCTAACAACTGTTTGAGTTGATAAATAGGCCAGAGTAACTCACACAAATGAGGAAGATGCTGTTTTCTAAATGCAAACAGGGCCACCAGATATTGTGCTTCTTTTTTAGTTATAGGAGGGGTGGGGTTCAGCAACTCATCCTTCACTTTAGAAGGAATATCTCAACATGCCCCACACAAGTGGACCTCGAGAAATTTCACTGATGTGGACAGCATCTGAATTTTTGTCTGATTAATTCCCACCATCTAGCATGCAAATATCTTACTAAAATGTCTACAGAGTCATTGATACTTCTTCCTTACTAGGCCCAATCAACATAATATTATCAATGTAATAGACCAGTGTGATGTCTTGTGGAAGGTAAAAGTGATCAATGTATCTTTAAATTAAATTATGACACAGGGCTCAAATTCACTGCCATTGAGTTGATTTTGACTCATAACGACCCCCATTGGGTTTCCAAGGCTGTTAATCTTAACAGAAGCAGACTGACTCATCTTTCTTCCACAGAAGAGCTGGTTAGTTTGAACCACTAATCTTTTGGTTAACAGCCAAATGCTTTAACTACTACACCACCAGAATAGGGCTAGAAAGTTGATATACCCCTGAGGTAGGACAGTCCAGTTGTATTGCTCACCTTGTCACCTAAAGACAAGCTGCTTCTGGTGATCTTTCATAATCAGAATTGTAAAAAAAAGGTATTGGCCAGCTCAAGAGGTGCATACAGGCACCAACAGACACAAATATTAATTTGCTTAAGCAATGAAAGCAAATATGGAACAGCAGCTGCAAGTGCAGTCACCACCTGGTTAAGTTTACAATAATTCACTGTCATTCTCCAAGAACTATATGTTTCTGCACAGGACAAATAGGCTAACTAAATGGGGATTAGGTGGAATTATCATCCCGTGTAACCTTCACATCCTTAATGGTAGCACTAATCTCTGCAATCTCACCAGGAATGTAGTATTGCTTTTGGTTTACTATTTTCCTAGGCAAGGGCAGTTCTTATGCCTTCCACTTGGGTTTTCCTACTATAACAGCCCTTAATCCATGTATCAGGGATCTAATTTGTGCTTTTATCAATTATTGAGTATGCCAATTCCAGTTATGCATTCTGGAACTGAGGAAATCACTACAGGATGGGTTCAAGGACCGACTATGAGATGGATCTGAACTAACATTTTATTAAATAACCTGACCTCCATACACCCCCTCCTCTGACTGGTGGGCGACAGTGACATTTTAGGTCTCTTGGAATTATTGTCAATTCAGAGCCAGTGTCCAGTAATCCCTGAAAAGTCTGATTATTTCCTTTTCTCCAGTGAACAGTCACTCTCATAAAAGGCCATAGATCTCTTTGGGAAAGGTCAGGAGAATGATTCACAGTATAAATTTTTGGTGGTTTAGTGGGGTCCTTCTTCAAGGGCACCAGACTCCCCTTCATTTAAGGGGTGTGGGTCTATAAACCAGCTTAACTCTGGGAATTGATTGAGGGGTCATGACTCTCTATTCTGGCAATTTGAGTTAGACTACCATTCACTTCACCTAGAATTATTCTGCTTGTGCAGGTCAAGAAATATTTGACAGAATTGTCATCTACTTCACACCTAGGGACACCATGCCAAAGTACTCAATGCCTTAAATCCATATAAATCAGACAATTCTGGCTACTGCTTTGACTCTGCTGTATATTACAATAATCACATCCATCTTGTCTTAGTCAATTAAGTGCCAACACTTGGCCTCTACCACCACAGGGCACAATCAGGCCCATTGTAGTTAAGTGTCTTAATTCAGTTATGGTAGCTCCCACTGTCAAATCTTAATTACATAAAATGGCAATCACAGCAGTCTTCAAGGATGCTGGGTCTCCTGCCCCCTTAACAAATCTGTTCCTCACCAGTTATGGTAAAAGGTATATATCCTCTGGGCATTCCACATGTGGATAAATCCGCTCTAATATGCCAATTTCCCTAAGGCTCTGGATATCTTCTTCTACAGTCTACCAAGGCAGTCCTGTTATTTTAACTTGATTTAATGCAGGCCACGTAATTTACACCTCAGTGAACCAAACAAATAAACTATTAGGTCCTTTCCTAAGTTCTGAATCTGAAAAACTGAATGAAGGAAGTTTCCATTTTTAGTGGGCCCATTTCAATAAACTCAGATTGATCCAATTTTGTGTTCCTTGAACCATTATCTCACACCCTAATAGCCATTCCCACACACATTCTCCAGGTTTCTGTTTGTACATATTAGAAAAATCAAGCAGTTCTTTTGGAATGTAGCATACCTCCTCTTGGATCACAATTTGTACTTCACCTTTTGGAACTCATTAGGACTTAAGTCTAATTATAGGTCTAGAAGCAAAAATGCGTGGTGAGGGTGGATCCTGGGAACATTCAGCAATGTTTTGTAAGGCAACTGCCTCAGGTGATACCCCAGGCAATATTTCAGACAAAGACTCTTCTTAGTTAATCTCATCAGATGGGGGTGGAAGGGATAATGGTTTTACATGGGAGAGTAGTTTAGCAAACAAAGATGGAGTAATCTCTCCAGATGAGAGAAAGAGGGCTAGCTCTATTGGCAGAAGTAATTCAATGCAACTTGCCGCAGTATCCCCAGCTTCCTGATTATCTGCCCATGTGTCCCCATCCCTAGTTTCAGGATCCCATTTCTTCCTGATCAATCCACTCACTTTAACTTCAGACACTATTTGTGGTGGGGAATTCAGCCATTTTTACAATAACATTCTGAGTTTGGTCTTCTGTGATATCAGATAAAAATCAGATAAAAAGGCTTTCTTTCATGGCACAAGTGGTAACATTCATGTTTTTTTATGGGGCACTTGAGCTGTGACTCTGAAGCTCTGAGTTAATTTCTTTCTTTCACTATTCTGTCTAGCAAAAGTAGGACCAACTAACCAGCTCCACTATACTTCTCATTCTGACAAACTTGTAGTAAAGTATTAAACATGCTATCATCCAGAGTCTTTCTTCTCACCAATACTTGATCTATTGCTGGTGATATTTTGTATATTAATATTTTCACCTCACAGCACTTATTAGGTGTGCCTCTTTACTACTGGAGGCAAAATCATCAGAGACTTTAAGACTAGTCAGACTTGAGAATAAATTTAGAAAACTCATGATTTTGTTTCTCTAAAACCACCCTTGCTACCAAATGTCTTACACTAGGTTCTCTAGAGAAGCAAAAATAGTAAAGTATATAATACACACACACACACACACACAGATTGACTTATACCAAGGAAATGGCTCATGCATTTGTAAAGATTGGCAAGTCCCAAATCTGTGGGTTAAACTAAACATCAGACCGAAAGCTTCTCTGGACTCATGTATCTGTAAGGGCTGACCAACCCAAGATTAGCAGTCAGCTGAGGAGGCTGACAAATCCAGGATCAGCAGATGAGATAGAAGGCTGAGGAGGCTGACAAATCCCAAGATCAGCAAGTTAGATAGGAGTCCGCTGGCTCACAGGCTGCAGAGGTTGACAAATCCTAAGATTAGTAGGTAATATGGCAGGCCGCTGGCTCAAGTTCCAAAAACAGAAGTCAGATGATGACAAGGGAGATGGAGGATCCAGCGTGAGCAAAAGCCAGTCAGCTCTGCCAGAATGTCCACATATATTGGATACATGCTACACACCCCTGGGGAAACCCCCCTTACAACTTATTGGCTGATCACATCAAATCACATCATGGAAGTGATTGTATCATATCAGAAAACAGAGGATAACTTCATCATTATATAACTGCCAAACCACTGAGAATCACTGCCCAGACAAATTAACATATAACCTTAACCAACATAGTAATGATATAAAAATTCTTTTTAAAATAAATTTGTTCTGAAAATGTGACTCAGTTAAAAAAAAAAAGAAAAATACATAAGCCCAAATGCAACATTCATTCATATGAACTGAAGTTTTTGGAAGCACTAAATTAACTAAAGGAACCCTTGTTTCTCTGATAGACTAACCTGTTTTATTTCTGGTCCTGGAAAACAGCCCTATTCTTTTTATTAATTCAGAGGCAGACACAAGTAGTTAAGGCATCAGTTTCCTTTTGAAAAGCAGTATGAGAAGACCATGACAAATGTTATCTCATATGATATTCAATACAACCTCTTCAGATCAATCTATAAATGTTGTTACTATCTGTTTTCAGGTGAAGCAACTGTTATCCTAGGAGATTAAATTACTTGACCACAGTTACAGATCTAACTGATCTGATTCTTTATACCTGCTCTTCTGACTCTTAGTACAGAACTCTTTATCCTATACCTCTCTGCCCAATCATATTCTGGTTTTTGTTTCTGAAAGGTTAATAAAATCAAACCTCACAATAATTTACTCTCAGCCAAAACGGAATGTTAAAGAAAAAACTCCAGACTATCACACTTCTGAAAATAGTTAATGACTACTGTCTGGCTCCTGTAAAAAGTTATCTTTTAGGGGCACCATAACCACAAGGAAGAAACAAACTGAACTGACCAAAAGGAAAGAATGGGCTGATTGCAGGATTTGGCTGACTAAACCCTATGACGTCTTAAACCCCGAGACAAAGAAATGAGGAGTTCAGAAAGAGGGATAAAAGAACCCTAACTAAGACAATTGTCAGTTGGTCAGTCCATTTGCTTTGATGCCTGCATCTCTTAAATAAACTCTTCTTTTCTATTTCTCTGGTCTGGTTTCTCTCAGCATCAGCAACCCAACCTTACAGTTTCTATTCAAGGAAATTAAAACAAGATATGCAGATTATTAAAAGAGACCTATAAAACATGTAAGATAAAACCCACATAGTTCCTTTCATGTTCCTGAGACTGCACTCTTTCAACTTTCACATGTACACACACACATACAAACACACCACTGTAAATAAAAAAGGCATGTATGAACAATCATGATACATGATACCTGCAGTTAATGCCACACAGGGCTTCTGGAAATCCCCTGCTACCATAAAAACTTTCTGGTGGACTCTGGGAGATGGCTGCAGGAGAAGAGCAGCACTGCTGTAAATCTACTGCTCCCAGAATGGTCTTGGGTTTTGAGAAAAGCTACACAAAGGAACATCACCTTCTAAATAAAATGAAATGCATAAAAATTAATATGCTAGGCATTAGTGAGGATCTCTGGTAGCACAGTGCCTAAGGCACTTGATTGCTAACCAGAAGGCTGGTGGTTCAAACCCACCAGCCACTCCTCGGAAGGAAGATGGGGCAATCTACTTCCATAGTGACACTGCCTTGGAAACCCAAGGAGGGGTCGTTATGAGTCGGGTCCAACTCAACGGCATATAACAACAAACAACAACAAGATATTAGTGAGCTAAAATGGCCTGATATTGGCCATTTTCAACTGGACAATCATGTGGTCAACTATGCTGGGAATGCAACTGAAGAGGAATGGCATTGCATTGTCAGAAACATTTCAAGATCTTATCCTGCAGTATTATGCTGTCAGTGATAGAATATTATCCATACAAGTACAAAGAAAACCAGTTAATATGACTATTATTCAAATTCATACAACAACCACTAATATCAATGATGAAGTTTTTACCAACTTCTGCAGTCTAAAATTGATCAAAATGCAATCAAGATGCACTGATATTAACTGGTGACTGGACTGCAAAAGCTGAAAACAAAGATGATGTACCAGTTCTTGGAAAATATGGTCTTGGTGATAGAAATGACACTGAAGATCGTATGGCAGAATTTTCAAGACCAAAGACATTCCTTGCAAATACCTTTTTTCAACAACATGAATGGTGACTATACAAGACTACACAATCTGCTGCAAAAGACCTCTTTAAAGTGTTGAAGAGCAAAGATATCACTTTGAAGACTGTGGTGGTTAAGTTTGTGTGTCAACTTTGCTGGGCCTGGTAATTAACTCCATGCTGGAATCTATTGGAACAGTTGAGTAGCTGCTTTGGGTATGTGGTCTGCTTCCCACATATAAAAAACTGCTTTGGGAATGGTCTCTAGCTTATGGCATGCTTGAACCCTACATGTAGCCATGTCATTGTTCAGCAGCCTTCCATGCTCTGCCGACTTGGGACTTTCAATGGACTTGAATCAATGGCCTGAAATATGGTTTGGTGACATCAGGACTGTGACTTTTTATTTGTCAAACTTAGGCTTGTTGGGAGTTCTGGTGGCGTAGTACCTAAGGCATTTGATTGCTAACCAGAAGACTGGAGGTTCAAACCCACCAACCACTCCTCAGAAGGAAGGTTGAACAATCTACTTCCGTAGTGATACTGCCAGAAAACCCAAGGATGGGTTGCTATGAGTCAGATCCGACTTGATGGCAGTGAGTTTGGTTTGGTTTGGGCTTGTTAGCTGCAGCAGCCAGTAGCTGCCTGAATGAAGAGATGCCTCTAGCTTCAGTGGGCCAGGACTAGGAGGTAGAGCTGAAGCCCAAGGTCAAGGGGCTTTCACACAGCCCCTAGAGTCTGGCACTCTGAATTTAGACTTCCATCCTCCCAAACTGTTAAGAGAATAAACTCCTGTTTGTTCAAGTCATCCCATTTGTGGTATATTCTTGTCAGAGCAGCACTAGGTAACCACAGTAAAGTCTAAGTTCTGCCTAACCTAAGCCATGGTGTTTTGAAATGTCTCATAGCCATGTGAAAGCTAGACAGTGAATATGAAGACCAAAAAAGAGTTGATGCTTTTGAATTATGGTGTTGGCAAAGAATACTAAAAATACCATGGACTTCCAGGAGAACCAACAAATCTGTCTTAGAAGAATTACAGTCAGAATGCTTCTTGGAAGTGAGAATGGCCAGACTTCATCTCACATACTTTGGTCATGTCGTCAGAAGGGACCATTCCCTGGAGAAGAATATCATGCTTAGTAAAGTGCAGAGTCAGTGAAAAAGGGAAAGACCCTCAAGAACATGGACTGACACAGTGGCTGCAATGATGGGCTTAATTATAGCAAGGATTGTGAGGATGGCGCACGACTGGGCAGTGTTTTGTTCTGTTGTACACAGGGTCACTATGAGTCAGAGCTGACTTAACAGCACCTACGAACACAACACAGAAGAGAACCTTGTCAGCTGAAATCTGAGGAAAGAGATGATGGAAAAACTCAACATCATCAGTTAGAACAAGGCCAGAGGCTGACTGTGGAACATAGCATCAATTGCTCATATGCAAGTATTAGTTGAAGAAATTAAAACAAGTTATCAAGAGCCAAAGTAAGACTTTGAGTATACTGATGTCCTTAGGTACCATCAAACTGGCTCTGACTCACAGAGACCCTATATACAACAGAATGAAATACTATCTGGTCCTGCACCATCCTCACAGTCTTTGATATGCTTGAGCTATCATTGCAGCCACAGTTGTCAATCCATATCATTGACGATATTCCCCTTTTTCACTGACCTTCTATTTCAAATTAAGGCTAATTTAAAGGCATCAACTCTACTTTAGTCTTCCTTATTCATTGACCAGTTTTCACATGCATATGAAGTGACTGAAAATGCCATGGCTTGGGTAGGCGCACTTTAGTCTTCAAAGTGACATCTTTGCTCCTTAATACTTTAAAGTGGTCTTTTGCAGCAGATTTGCCCAGTGCAATATGACATCTGACTTCTTGACTGCTACTTCCATTGTGGATGCAAGTACAATGAAATTCCTGACAACTTTAATCTTTTCTCTATTTATCATGTTGCTTACTGGTCCAGTTGTGAGGATTTTTGTTTGCTTTATGTTAAGGGGTAATCCATACTGCAGACTGTAGTCTTTAATATTCATCAGTAATTACTTCAAGTCATCTTCACTTTCAGCAAGCAAATTTGTGTCATCTGCATATCACAGAGTGTTAATGAGTCTTCCTCCAAACCTGATGCCATGTTCCTTTTCATATAGCCCAGCCTCTCAGATTATTTGCTCAGCATACTGACTGAATAATTACAGTGAAAGGATACAACCCTGAGGCACTCCCTTCCTGATTTTAAACCATGCAGTATCGCCTTGTTCCATTCAAACAACTGCCTCTTTGTCTATGTACAGGTTTCTCATGTGCACAATTAAGTGTTCTGGAATTCCCATTCATTGCAATATTATCCATAACTTGTTATGATCCACACAATCAAATGCCTTCACCTAGTCAATAACACACAGGTAAGCATCTTTCTGGTATTCTTTGCTTTCAGCCAAGATCCATCTGACATCAGCAATAATATCCCTCATTCCACGTCCTCTTCTGAATCCAGCTTGAATTTCTAGAAGTTCTCTTTCTATATGCTGCTGCAACCATTGTTGAATTATCTTCAGCATAATTTTACTTCCATATGATATTTTTCAATAATTTCCACATTCTGTGGGATGATCTTTCTTTGGAATTGGCACAACTATCAATCTTTTCCAGTCAGGTGACCAGGCTCTCTTCCAAATTTCTTGGCATAAGTGACTAAGGCCCCCTATGCTGCATCCATTTGTTGAAATATCTCAATGGGTATTCAGTCAGTTCCTGGAGTCTTGTTTTTTTTTTTTTT
>NW_006921786.1:6068231-6081794 GCF_000298275.1 Orycteropus afer afer | reverse complement strand
TTTGGGTGAAAATTTACAGAGCAAATTCTTTTTCCATATAGCAGTTCATACACATTTTGTTTCATGATATTGACTGCAATTCCTCACAATGTTAATACCTTTCTTCCCACAGTAACACTGGTTCTTGATCATATGGTAACTCTTGATACAGCTGAACTCTGACCGATTCTTTTTAGTACAGTGAGTCTGTATATACCTTCCACCTTGTTTTGATGCTTCCTGCATTATTCAATATTTTGCCCATAGAATCCTTCAATATTGCTACTCAAGGCTTGAATTTATTCTTCAATTCTCTCAGCTTTGCCAAGCATCTGCTTTCCTTTTGGTTTCCTAACTCCAGGTCTTTGCACATTTCATTATAATACATCACTTTGTCTTCTGGAGCTGCTCTTTGAAATCTTCTGCTCAGCTCCTTTATTTCACCATTTCTTCCATTGGTTTTAGCTACTCTCAGTTCAAGAGCGAGTTTCTGAATTTCTTCTGACATCCATTTTGGTTTTTTCTTTGTTTCCTGTCTTTTTAACGCCCATTTGCTTTCTTGATCTATGATGTTCTCAATGTCATCCCTCAAGTAGTCTGGTCTTTTGTCACTGGTGTTCAATGCATCCAATCTATACTTCAGATGGTCTCTAAATTCAGGTGGGATATAATCAAGGTTGTATTTTGCTTCTCATGAACTTGTTTTGATTTTCTGCAGCTTCAACTTGAACTTGCATATGAGCAACTGATGGTCTGTTCTACAGTCAGCTCCTAGTCTTGTTTTGATTGAAGATACTGAACTTCTCCATTGCCTCTCTCCACACTAGTTATGTGATTCTTGTATTCCATCTGGAGAGGTCTGCATGTATAGCCACTGTTTCTGGTGTTGAGAAAAGGTATTTTCAAGGAATAAATTGTTTGTCTTGCAAAATTCTATCATGCAATCTCTACTGTCATTTCTATTACCAAGGCCATGTTTTCCAACTACCGATGCTGCTTCTTTGCTCCCAACTTTCACATTCCAATCACCAATAATAAAAAATAATCAATCCTTCTTGATTGCATGCTTGGTCAATTTCAGACTGCAGAAATTGCTAAAAATCTTCAATTTCTACATCATTAGCTTTAGTGGTTAGTGTGTAAATTTGAATAATTGTTGTATTAACTGGTACATGGTTATTATCCTATCACTGACAGCACTGCACTTTAGGACAGATTTTAAAACATTCTTTTTGATGATGAATGCAACACCATTCCTCTTCAATATGTCATTCCCAATGCAGCAGAACCATATGATTGTCTGATTCAAAATGGCCAATACCAGTCCATTTCAGCTCACTAATGCCTAGGATATCAGTTTTTATGCATTCCATTTCATTTTTGACAACTTCCACTTTTCCTAGATTCATACTCCATACATTCCACATTTTGATTATTAATGGATGTTTGCAGCTATTTCTTCCCATTTTTAGTCATGCCCTGTCAGCAAATGAAGGTCCCAAAAGCTTTACTCCATCTACATCATTAAGGTCAACTCTACTCTGAAGAGGTAGTTCTTCCCCAGTTGTATTGTGAGCACCTTCCAACCTGAAGGGCTCATCTTATGGCACTATATCAGACAATGTTTCACAGCTATTCATAAAGTTTTCCAGTAATACATCAGACAGTTTTCACTGCTATTCATAAGGTTTTCACTGATCAAGTTTTTCAGAAGTGGATGACCCCATCCTCCTTTCCAGTCTTAGGTCTAGAAGCTCTGCTGAAACCTGTCCACCATGGGTGACCCTGTTTATATTTGAAATACCAGCAGCATAGCCTCACAGCAACACACAAGTCTCCACAGTATGACAAAATGACAGACAACTGGTAGATAACCTTGAGTATATGGCACCTGAATTTAGAGACCATCTCAAGAATAGATTTGATCACTGAATACTAGTGACCAAATACCAGACAAAGTGAGGGATGACTTCAAGAACATCATGCATGAAGAAGAAAGCAAAAGGTCTTTAAAACAATAGGAAAGAAAGAAGAGACCAAAATGGATATCAGATGAGACTTTTTAACTTCTTCCTGAACATTAGCTAAAGCAAATGGAAAAGATGAAGTAAAAAAAAAAAAGGAAAGTATTACAATGAAATGTGCAAAGACCTGGAGTTAGAAAACCAAAGGGGAAGAACATGCTCAGCATTTCTTAAGCCAAAAGAACTGGGGTGGGGGAACCTTCAAGAATTGCAATACTGAAGGATTCTATGAGTAAAATATTGAACAATAGAGGAACAGCTAAAGAAGATAGAAGGAAAATAGAGTCACTGTACCACAAAAAACTGTTCAGTGTTCAACCATTTCAGAGGGTGGTATATTATCAAGAACTGATGGCACTGCATGAAGAACTCCAAGCTGCCCTGAAGGCAAATAAAAATAAAATAAGGCTCTAAGAATTGACAGAATACCAATTGAGATGCTTCAACAAACAGATGCAACACTGAAAGTGCTCACTTGTCTCTGCCAAGAAATGTGGAAGACTACAGACTGCCAGAATGAATAAATCTATTTTGGAAGAAGTATAGCCAGAATGCCCCTTAGAAGCAATAATGGTACTTTGGACATGTTATCAGAAGAGACCAGTCCCTAGAGAAGGACATCATGCTTGATAAAATAGAGGGTCAGCAAAAAAAAGAGGAATACCCTCATTGAGATGGACTGGCAAACACAGTGGCTGAAACAAAGTCAAATATATCAAAAATTGTGAAGATGGCACAGAACTTGGCAGTGTTTTATTCTGTTGTACATGGGGTCTCTGTGAGTTGGAACTGACTGGATGGCAACTAACAAGAACAGTAACACACCTTCTATCAGTTTCAGGAAAAGGTCAATTAACCTCTAGAGGAGAAATTCTTCCCTCATTTTGCTGTTGTTATCTGTTGTCAAGTCACTCCAACTCATGGTGACCCCAAGTACAACAGGATCAGACCATTATGAGCCACAGGGTTTTCAATGGCTGATTTTTAGAAGCAGCCAGGCCTTTCTTCTTAATCTTATTCTGGACACTCCACTGAAAT
This sequence comes from Orycteropus afer afer, assembly GCF_000298275.1. Taxonomy (NCBI): domain Eukaryota; kingdom Metazoa; phylum Chordata; class Mammalia; order Tubulidentata; family Orycteropodidae; genus Orycteropus; species Orycteropus afer. The sequence continues at coordinate 6,078,753 of NW_006921786.1, read as the reverse complement.
CTGTTCAGCACCACAGCACCACTCAAACATCCACTGATAGCCAAGTGGTGGTTAAGTTTGAGACAGCCTTGTCTGGAATTGAACTTGGATCTCCTGCATGAAAAGGATGAATTCTACCACTGCCCTCTTTCTCATTCTAAGTACCACATATCACTTGTGCTACCTCTTTCATCTCATCTCCTACCACTCTCTCTTTTGTTCTTTAAACTCCAGTCATACTTACCTTCCTTCTGTACCTTGAATATGCCAAGTTTATTCCACTTCTAGGCCTTTGGTTTGCTCTTTCTTCTGCCTAGTACAGTTTTACTTACAGCAGAACTTTACATAGCTGTATCCTTCTCATCATTTAAGTCTCTGATCAAGTGCCACCTCCTCAAAAAACTCTTCTCTTTTTACCCTTTCCCCATAATTTTATTCCATTATACATTGTCAATGTATGACTTGCAGTTTTCTGAAATTGTGTTATTTGTTCACTTGCTTATTGTCTATCTCCCAAACTAGCTTGCAACCTCAATGACAGCAGGGATTTGGTATCTCTAGTTAACTAATATTATCTCCACAGCCTGGCACACAGTACATGCTCAAGAAAAACCTGTTGAATGAAAACATACTCACATATATCCACACATAATAGGATTACCATTCCATCACAGAAGCAGAGATGGGAGTAAAAATACTCTACTGTACCTTGTTCGTGAGGAATCCATGTCCAGCACCAACTTTGCTAAATGTTTCCTCTGTTTTTGTATATTGGGGATTTCCACCTGTGGTTACAGGAGATAAGAGTGAAAAGACACCATCCAATTGAAGATCAAGATCAATTCTTAAGCAATGGTTGACAGTCACCCTACATGATGCTAGATGTTTCCCAATCCTCATTTTCAGATGAAATTCTTGATTCCTTTTCCTCAGGTAACCTCTGTTCTCTCTTTACTGGCCACCTGCCAGTCCTTCCACCAATCCAGTCCAGCTCAGAGATGGCAGCACAAGTGCCAAGTGGGAAGGAAATGAAGGGGATATGCAATGAGTTCCAAAGGGAAAGCTGGAAGGCATTTGGAGGTATTTATATAAATAAAATAAAATTTGCCCAAAGTAGATAATGAATAAACATTGTCGTGGCTTTTCTCAGCTATGAGAAGTTCCTCCATATTGGTTGTATGGGAATGCTTTATTTATATCATTATTTCTAAAAATGACTTCAGTGAATATTCCACTGAAGGATTTTGGTTTTAGGCCCAGCAAAAGTAGGGCAGGATGTGAGATTTAAAAAGGGAAATTGGCCATAAATTGAACTAAATCATCTCAAGCTGGGGCTTTTATATAAGGAAACAATATGAGGAAAATCCAATGCTCTATGCAGTGCTTTCAATTATTCACTATTCTGACAGAGATGAGTAATGTATTGAGTGTAATAATGTCCATGAGGAAGGAAGGAAAGGGCAATGGTCCACTGGGCATCCTGGGTCATCATTCAGTCCCAAGACAAAAAAAGCTGGAGAGACTCATGGGTTTCCTGTACAAATGTGCCAAGTGAGCCTCAGGACCCAGGTCAGACTTGCTCTTTGGGCTTGCTCAGTCTTTGACCAGAGCCCCCATGACACCTTTATGAAGAACAGAAGGACTCTCAGGAATGCTGTAGTATAGGGCATGACCTGTAACATAATGAGTTCAGAGACACCTAGAGCTGGTCTATGTCAAAGCATCATGTTTAGGATTTTTCCTTGACTGACAGACAAGTGTGTGTTGTTGTAATGCTGGAACATATGCCAGGAAGCTAGTACTCGGCAGTGTTTTTCTCTGTTGTACAGAGGGTCACAATGAGTTGGAACTGACTTGACAGCACCTAACAACAACAACTATCACCTCCCTGAATACTTTGTACCAGTTACCTTCTAATTAACTTTGAGTCATGATGATTTATGTGTGTCAGAATAGAACTGTGCTTCCTAGGGTTTTCTATGACTTAAGTTTTCAGAATTACACTGCCAGGCATTTCTTCCAAGACTCCTCTGGGTAGACTCAATCTTGAAATACTTCAGTTAGTCACTGAGTATATGTTAATCATTCGCACCACCAGGTACTTGAATACTTTTAGGAAGTTATAAATATTTATCCATATATCTCTTCCACAAATAGCTCTAGAGGATGTGGAATTGATAGGGGTAGTCCAGAGAAGAAATCAGAGAGGTCTAGGGCAATGCTCTCTAGCATCTAATCATGTGTAGCTATGGAATTTTAAATTTAAATTGATGAAGATTAAATAAACTTAATCAAAATTAAAAAAAAAAAAAACTGAGTTCCTCAGTCACACCAACTATAGTTCAGTTGCTCAATATACATATGTAGCTAGTGGCTCCCCTATTGTACAGATACAGGGCATTTCCATCATTGCAGAAGTTCTGTCGGAAAGAGCTGATTAAATTTTATATGACCAATAAAAGGCAATTGGAAGGGAGGTCCAAAGTTTGGGTCCAACAAAGCCCCCCAACCATTTGCATTCTCATTTGATAAAATTTCACTTGGTGGAGGCTAAAAACATCTTCATATAGACATTAAGGTTAATTTATTTTAAAAATAGTTTTTCTTCTATGTTCTTTGAAGTCCAAAAAATATGGATCTTTATAAACATAAATATAAGAGGCATTACACAGTCCATGTGAAGAGACTAAGCATCTTTTTATTTCACAGAAGATGGGGTCTGGTGGAGGGCAGGGCTGGTGATGATAGTCAAGTTCCACTATAATGCCAACTGAAAAGAGTGGGGGTGGGAGAAGGGGTGGCCAGCAGTTGAAAGGGCTGCCTAGTTGGGAATGTTGACCAGGTGGTTAGATGATTCTTCAATCATCTCATGTGACTACCAAAATATGAGACTTGAACAATGAGGTCATGGGAGACAATTTTAGGTGGTATGGGTATGGTAACACCAAATCAATACCTCTCATCAATTTACTTTCTATTGCTCTAAGTATGTTAAGGAGCCAGTCTCAAATTTAAAACAAAACAAAAAAACTCCCAATTCTTCTTCCTCTTCCTTTTTAATAAAGGGAGACAAACTTCAGGATCACAGACTCCCACAGGCAAAGGGATCCCAAATCTAATAACAATGGCTTTACTTTCATCCTGTTTGCTTTTATACTTACCTTGTACCGATAGCAAAGGGCACTGCTTCTCAATTTATGGTCAAAAAAACAAACTTACTGCTGTCCAGTCAGTCCTGACTCATAACAACCCCTCCCTGGGTTTCTGAGGTGGTATCTCTATGGAAGCAGACTGCCCAATCTTCCTTCTGAGGAGGGGCTGGTGGGTTTGAAGAACCACACTTCTGGTCAACAGTCAAATGCCATAGGCACTATGCCACCAGAGCTCCCCAATTCATGGTTGTGATAAAGAATTTCTTTTCTAAATAGGTATATTTTAAAAATGTGAATATGTCAGTATTAATCATTGTTAAAAACAGTGTCAGGGAGTAGGGTGAAGGCTGGAAACAGCAATAATGCTGCAAGTTGAGTAACTAACTCTCCTGGTCGCTGATGCCTATCTTTATTCCTGTTCATACCTCAGCCAGCAAAAACAGGGGCTCAATCACATCTCTCTCTACTTGCAATTCAAAATGTATCAGTTCTTGAGCCAGCTTGTCCTCTGTCTCTCCACAAAGTTTCAGCATCTTCCTGCAATAGAAAGGAAAAAGAAAAAAAAAAAAAAAAAGTATACCAACTATCCTAGAATTTCACTTGCTTCATATTCTTGTTACATCCTGGCTTGGTAAACTTTCAGTGTTAATATGTTGGTTGATTTTCATTGACCAACTTGTTCTACCTGTTTTCATCTTTGAGATTATCAATTTTTATAAGATGCTAAGTACCTATTGTCATGGGAGTAAAAGTGCACATGTGGGAAAACGTAAGAGATATGTGAGGAGGAGAAAAAGACTTGCACATACCAAACTCATAAGCCTCAATGAACCCAGATGCTTCTACCTTGCCAGAAAGCACCGAAGAAACTAACTAAAATAAATCCACCAACAAAACATCATCCTCAAACACGTACCAGAAACTCAATTACAGTAGGTTTTAATAGAAAGAAAATCTTTCCATCTAAGCCATCCAAACTTATTTTTATTTAGTGCTGGGTGGGGAAAACTGGCAAGAAAAAAAAAACTTAATAATGAGAAAATACCAGAAAACCTGAATTAGTAGAAAGTTATACCATAACAGGATACAATATTCAAAGGTGTTATTCTCCTTGAAATGGTATGCAGGGAGTCCTCATTTTTCACAAACTATTTTAAGCAAAAGTCATGTAAATTTGCCAGTGGGCTTCCTGAGATGGCATCCTCATAACAGACCACACTTGATCCCTCTTTCAACAGGGATTTAGAGAAACTCAGTGAAACAGTACAAATAATGATCCTAGAATATTAATAAATCTGCCCTGGAAGAAGTACAGCTGGAATGCTCCTTGGAAGTGATCATGGCCAGATTCATTTCACCTACTTTGGTCATGTTGTCAGAAGGGATGATTCCCTAAACAAGGATATAATGTTTGGTAAAGTGGAGGGTCCACAAAAAAGAAGACCCTCAATGAGATGGATTGACACAGTGGCTGCAACAATGGGCTTAGGTATAGCAAGGATTGTGAAGTGAGGCTAACAGTGTTTTGTTCTGTTGTACATAGGGTTGCTATGAGACAGAGCTGACTTGACTGTACCTAACAACAATACAACAATGAGAAAATAAAGTATTAGATTGGGTGAAGACAGGAAAGGTACCAAGGTCAGAGACTGGGGAATAAAAAGCCAGGCAGTCCCAAAGAGAAGCCATCACAAACACAAAGGAAGTTGAAGAGAGAAACAAACAAACAAACAAAAAAACACTACATGGAACCCACAGGCATTAAAGACATAGGGTAGACAGATTGGAAGCATTTCAAGGTGAGCAAAAGTCATGTGTGTGGGAGAAGTTTGTATAAGAAAACAGGTCAGACCTCATTTAACTTAAGCTGCTATGGAGTCTGGGAGGGAGTAAGGGAAAGGGAAGAAAAAAATCTCCCTGAATAAACCCAACCTCAAATTGGACCCATGGCAGTGGGCTTGAGTCCAACTCTCAGCAACCCTTTTTGGTACAACATTTATCAGCATCCTGGGGTCTCTGGACCAGTGGATCTTTGCAGAGGAGGCCTGCACTTCTCCTGCTGGGTGGCTGGTGGGTTTGAACTGCAGGGCTTTCACTGACCACTGAATGCCACTCTCAGCAAACTGCTCCAAACATGCCCAGGAGCTACAGCTGTTTTCCCACACCTGCATCACTGGCTGATCTTTCTCACACTAAGCACAAAAAAACAAGCCTTAGCCTACTCTCCTGGAGGTGACTTCTTGCGCCAATAGTCTTTCACCTACATGTATACACATTTCAGTGAATGAGCAGATTCTTCCACAGATGCCTGCTCCCAAAGCCCCTGGCTAACCGTAACTAAAAAAGTTCCTCCTTAATTACCTTATCCTCCCTTTATTTTTCTACCTTCCTTTTCCCTAATTTTTCTTCCTTTTTATCTGATCATCTACTTCTCTATCTCTTCTTTTTCTTCTGTCATTTTTACCAAACCTTCATCCCTCTCAACCATCCATGTTTTGTTTTCTCCCTTTTTCTTATATTCTTTTTCTTTTCCCTGTTTCTTATCTTCTATTTTTATTCTATCTTTCATCTTATCCATCTCTTCATATTCTCTTTGGTTTTCTTTTTTTATCTTTTTTCTTCCTTGCCCCATCCAACAGGAACCACACATTAACACTCCACCAGTCAGCCATATCTACTACACCAACCACCTCACCCAAAAGACAAGTAATACCAACAGCAACTATACCACAGGATCAATGACAGACAGTGGACAACATATACTCATCCTAACTGCAACGCCTCTTCACAATAAATGGAGACCTGCACTCATAGTCCCACCAGTTACTCCACCAACACAGAGAAACCTGGAGAGTGACCCGGTACAGCTGAACTAACAACCAAAGAAATATGCCTGTTCCGGACATCTGGATATACTGAAACAAAGTAAAACATAAAACCAGGGCAGAACAAATCAGCACATAACCAACAAATTAAGACAACAACTTCTTGGAGACAACAGCTAACTTCAACTCAAACCAAAAAAAAGAAAGAACAAAACAGGAGACACAAGTGTCCAAACTAAAGAATTAGGAAATCTCCCCAAGGAAGAATGAGTATTACCGCTATCTGATAAGGAATTCAAAAGACACACACACACACACACACACACACACACACACATACATATACACCTTCCAAGAGCTCAAGGAAACAGAAGCAAAGAAAAGACAGAAAATACCCTTCAAGAATTCAGGAAAATCATTCAAGAGCAGAATGACAAAATAAATAGATAATTAGAAATCATACAAAAACAGCACTTAGAAATCTAGAAAAGAAACACTAAAATTATGAGATACATAATGCACTGGTGGGACAAAAGAACAGACTTAAACTGGCTGAAAAACATATTTCCCAGCTGGAAGACAAATACCTTGACACTAACTTGTATGAGGAAAAATAAGAACAAAGAATTAGAAGAAATGAAGAAAACCTAAGTGCTATATGGGAAGAAATGAAAACAAGTAACATACACCTGACTGGAATTCCAGAACAAGAGGAGGGAGAAAAAAAAAAAACTGAGAAAATTGTCAAACACTTGTTAATCATGAAAGAAGAAAAGAAATATCCATCAAAGAAGCTCAATGAATCCCATACAGGATAGACCCCAAGAGAAAGTCACCAAGACATGTAATAATCAAACTTTCCAAAACCAAAGACAAAGAAAGAATCTTAAGAGCAGTTTGGGAAAATAGAAATGTTACCTACAAAGGGAAACCAATAAGACTAGCTCTGATTTCTCAGCAGAAACCTGCGGGCAAGAAGGTAATGGATGGCATATACAAAACCTTGAAGAAAAAGAACTGCCAACCAAGAATTACACAACCAGCTAAACTGTCCCTCCAATATGAGGGTGAAAATAAGATATTCCCAGACAAACAGAAATTAAGGGAATATGTGAAAACCAAACTAACCCTACAACAAGTGCTAAGGGGACTCCTTCCAACAACAACAACAAAAAAAAAAGCCCACAACAAAAAACAGCAAATTAAAATCAAGACACTTGACACCACTATGTAGAAACCAACCCAGAAAAAGAATCTCAAAATAAGCTCACAAAAATGTAAATAGAGAAATAGAGGAGCCAACCTGTAAACAACACCAACAACCAAGCAAACAGTGAGAATATGCTATAATTACAAGACTTCCAAATGGAGCGGAAGTCAGGAGAGTGTCTATATAGAGGATATTGTTCCAAACTTAGGGAGATAAGAATTTACCACAAAGAAAATTACCAAGCCTTCTAACCAAAATTTCTAAGAAAGAACATAACCACAAGGGCTTAGTGAAAACAAAATCAACAATAATGAAGGAAAGAGAAAAATACTTCATAACAAAGTGAACTCAGCACAGAAAAATATTTGGAACGAAGAAACCACCAACAACACAACAAAAAACAGAATGAGTAATAAGTTCATATTTATCATTATTTACACTGAGTATGAATGGACTAGGTGCACCAGTCAAAAGAAAGAATGGCAGATTGGATAAGAAAAGAAGACCCATCAATATACCACCTATAAGAGACCCACCTTACACACAAAAATAAAAATAAATTAAAAATCAAGAGGTGGAAAAACATATCAAGCTAATGGAAAACAAAAAATAACAGGAGTAGCAATAGTAATTTCTGATAAAATAGTCTTCAAGGTGAAAACCAGTATAAAGGACAAAGAAGGGCATTATATGATGTCACCATAATAAATATCTATGCATCCAATGAAAGTGCTCCAAAAAACCAAGCATTAACTGAGTTGAAAGGAAAAACAGACAATTCTACAACAGTAGTAGAAGACTTTAACATACCACTTTTGAGGAAGGACAGAACAATCAGAGAAAATTTCAACAAAGGTATAGAAGATCTCAACAACAAAACCAATCAACACAACCTCATAGACATATACAGAGCACTCCACTCAACAAAAGCACAATACACCTTCTCCAGTGCACATGGATCATGTTCCAGAATAGACCCTATGTTAGGCCAAAAAACAAGCCACAATAAATTTCAAAGCACTGAAATACTACAAAGCATCTTCTCATATCACAATATTATAAAATTAAAAATCAGTAATAGGAAGACCAAGGGGGGAAAAAAATCAAATATGTAGAAACTGAAGAATATGATACTCTAGAAACACTAGGTAACAGAAGAAATGAAGTGTGAAATAAAAAAAAAAATTCCTAGAAACAAAAGAGAATGAAAATACAACTTATCAAAATCTTTGGGACACAGAAAAAGCAGTACTCAAAGGTGAATTTACAGCACAAATGCACACATCAAAAAAGAAGAGACAAAATCATCACCTTAATCTCAACAACTCCAACAATTGGAAAAAGAACAATAAAAGAAACCTAGAGTATCCGTAAGAAAGGAAATAATAAAGATCATAGTAGAAATAAATGAAGCAGAAAATAAAAAACAATGCCAGAGAAAATCAACAAAACAAGAAGTTGGTTCTTCAAACACATTAACAAAACTGACAAATCACTGGCAAATTTAACAAAGAAGAAGAAAGCGAAGATGCAAATAACACGAATAATTAATGAAATAAGTGACGTTACAACAGAACCAACTGAAATAGAAAATAATAATGAGGGAATACTATGAAGAACTGTACTCCAGGATTGTTCCAGTAAGATGATGGACTAGGCAAAAAGACTGCACAGACATTCTTCAACAAAAAAAGGGAAAACAATTAACACAGACAAAGAAGATACTCCTGGACCCCTGAGCCTTGAAGGGAAGGATACAGAAGTGGACTAAACCTCAACTAGCAGAACAATTTGCATGAAGATACCAAAAAAGGAGACAGACGGAGCTGCAGTCTGGCAGTGATCCTGAGAGATGCTGATGGCACATCACAGACAGCTTGGAGATTCCCGAGTGGTGGTAGGACCTAAGAATTAACTTAAAAATCAGCTCTGCTAGCCAGGGACTGCACGGAGGACTGCTCTGGTGGCTGGAGAATGAACAGAGAAGGTGAAGAGAAAGGCGGACTGAGCTGTGGACTTCTGCTGGTCCAGAGGGCACCGCAATATTGAATGTTTAAAAGCAGCTTGACACTTTTGGATATTTAAAGAGACAGCGCTCTCACAGATTCCTGGGGCTTAAGAACACATTCTGCTTTCCAGCAACCACAAGGACACTCTGGACCTGCAAGACTGAAAAGGTACGACAATCCTCTTGTTACTCTTATACCCCACACCCGCTTGCTGAACAGAGGGGAGGCCATCCCCCACACCCACCTACCTTCTGGGCCCACAGGAACTCCACCACAGTCTGTGTGCTCAGACGGTGCCTGGGTGCCCTGCCCTGTCCGCCACCGATATTTTTTCTCTTTTTTTAGTTTTATTATTTTCTTTTTTGCTTTCATTTTTCTGGTAATTAGTTTGCTTGTATTTTTCTGTTTCAAAACCACTATTATTATAAACACTTTTGTCCTTTTTACTATTATTCTTATTCTTCCCCTCTCAGGTCCTAATTTTCTGCATTTTTTTCTTTTCCCTGTTTCTGGTTGAATTTTTTTTTTTAATTTAAGAATTTTTCTTTTTCCCCATTTTTTTCCCTCATGGTTAACACTATTCCTGGTTTTTCATTTTGCATTTTTCCCATTTTTTTCCTTCATTATTTTCCTTCTCCACTTTTTTCTCTCAGGGCCCTATCCCCAGATATTGCAGGTTTTCTAGTTTTTTCCTCTTCTTTTTCCCTTTTTGCTTTTCTTGGTTACTGTTCTTGTGTGATTACATGGTGTGTTTTTTCTCCATGTGCTTTTAGTTTTTAGATGGTTATTCAGTTGTAATTTTTGTCTAAATGATTGGGAGACAACAACAGTCTCCATAAGACACAACTACACCCACACCTCCTTGCAACTTCGCTTACTGAGCAAGAGACACTACCTCCTTCTCCACCAATGGGCCAACGATAAAAAAGCACCAAGAACAGCCTGAATCATCTTTGGCTGCTCTTCACAAACAGTTAACCAAGATCTAAATACAATACCACCACAATACCTCGGAAACAAAAGACCATCATAGTCCACACAAAGAAGGAGGATAAAGTGGTAGAAACAAGGGAGAAGATACAGACCCAGAACACATCCCTGAGGAAGAAACAGCATTGGAACTATGATAAGGAATTCAAAAGAATTATATTTAGGTATCTTCAAAGGATTGAGAGACAGACCAAAGAAAACACAGAAAAAACCCTACAAGAATTTTGGAAGAAAATATAAGAAAAAAATGACAAAACAAATGAAAAATTAGAAATGATTCTAAATCTAAAGATAGAAATCCAGAAGATTAATACTAAATTGTCAGAAATAGATAACACATTGGAAGGGCAAAGGAGT
>NW_006921786.1:6022075-6042232 GCF_000298275.1 Orycteropus afer afer | reverse complement strand
CAGCTTATGCACAGGGAGACAGCTCAGGGGGCAGGAGAGTATGGAGGGATGGACACTGGGAAGTGGTACTATGGGGAGGAAGTTGGAGGGGAGCTGTTGCATTGTGGTAAACTGTGGTCAATGACATGAGACAAAGTATATGTGAACTGCTGTATTGAGAGTAAATTTGCTCTGTAAATCTTCACCCAAATCACAAAAAAAAAAACAAAAAAAAAACTCACTGCCATTGAGTCAATCCTGACTCAGAGCAACCCCTACTTGGGTTTCCGAGGCAGTATTTCTATGGAAGTAGATTGCCCAGTCTTCCTTCTGAGGAATGGTGGTGAGTTTGAACTGCCAGCCTTCTGGTTAGCAGTCAAAAATGCCTTAGGCACTTTGCTACCACAGCTCCCATAACCTTGACAGACATGACCAAATGGCTCTCCAAATTGACATACAGACTCACCTTCTCACCAGTGTGTCTGGGAGTTCCCATTGCTCTATAACACTACCAACCTTTGGAATCAGTAGGTTATGTAATTTCTGCACAACCAGTGGATATAAATATCATCACATTCTGGTTCAATTTGCATTTCCTTGGTTAATGGTAAGACAGAGTAGCTTTCCATGTGTTTTGGGTCATTCAGGGCCTGTCTTCCATGAAGTTCGTATTAATATTCTTTGGCTATTTTATATGGAGATCCAGTTATTTGAATTTATTTGTAGGAGGTTTATATGCCTACTACACTTTATGTGTGAATGTACAGGTATGTGTTGGTTAACATCCTTTTGGATAATGTCTGACTGCATATATGGCTGGGGTCCCATAATGTGTTTTGGTTTTGTTTTTAAAAGAAAATAGCTTTCCTTTTATTACTTCCCCCTAATGGTCTTGGAGACTCCAAACTCAGAATCTTGCAGCACTAGACCATGGGTGCAATACAAGCAGGTGAGGCAGAGGACATGGCTCTGGGCACAGGCTCTCAAGCTTTGTTTAGCAGGCAGACAGGTGGTGGCAGTGGGGCTCAAGGTCCAGGCCGCTCCTGCTGCTCAGGCAGGTGGAATAGCAGGTGGGAATGGGTATGCTCTGCTTCCTCCTCACTCACTTTCTATCACTTCCTTCCCTCCACTGCCTTCTCAGCTGCTGCCCTTCTCAGCAGCTCTAGCAGCAGCAGCAGCAGCAGTAACAAGGAAAATTGGAAGTAGGCTCCCATAAGGTTTTAACATGGTGTCTGCACAACGTCTAAATCACATAACACCTATTTCACAAAACACAGACATTAACTGATGCATACCTGTATAATGGATGTATATAATTGTTTCGTATTCATTGCAAATATCAATTCTCAGGTGTAGTTTATCTTTGTATCTTCTTAACAGTCTTTAATCTGCTTCTTCTGGTACTTACTTCCATTACTTTTAATGCTTCTTCTTACTTTATCAATTTTAAGTATTGTCTACTGACTATCAACTACAAAAAATGAAAACTGAGCTACTGTTTCATTTTCCTCCCTTCATTTTTTATATCTGTAGATACTCAGTGTTTACTGTATTTTGACTCTATGCTTACTCAGAGCTAAGCCAGGTATGAACTATGATTACTGTTCTTCCTTGCACATTTATTTATTCCTCCTGGAGTTAAAAAGTGGAGCTCTGGTAGCATAGTGCCTAAGGCATTTGACTGCTAACCAGAAGGCTGACAGTTGGGCAATCTACTTCCATAGTCATACCGCCTTTGTAACCTAAGGAGGGGTCGTTATGAGTCAGTTCGACTAGAAGGCAGTGAGTTCGGTTTTTTTGTTTTGTTTTGTTTTGTAGTTAAAAATTACTCTGTTGTGGTTTGCTGGTCTCTCTGCCAGTTTTCTAATCTGTCTCTCAATCTAATCTTTTTCTCTGTCTCACTGAACCACCCTTGATGTGAATAAATTTCATATTCTTAGAAAACTCTCCCAGACCTGTGCAAATCTGGGTTGTTTATCCGCTACTCCAGGTACAGCTGTCCTCCTGGAATCTTCCTTCACCATCTCCTAGGACTCACACACCCTTTGTCCTTTGTTGGATCTCCTGCTTACTGGATGCTGTGTCAAGATCTTTCTTGATTACTTTTTCATTATGTAACACATCTTGCATTTAGTTTGCTAATAAAGAGTTTGTGTGAAATCAAATTTTTGCTACCTTACATGTAACATTCTCTTCTATCTCACAGTGACTGACAGTTAGGCAGGACATTGACTGCTATAATGAATGTCATTTTCCTCCAAAATTTTGCAGGCACTGTCCAATAATTTTCTAATTCCTGGAAAGTTTGGAAGTATTCTTATTTCTAATCCTTTGTATGTGGTCATTTTTCCATCAGAAAGTTGTAGAATTTCTTATTTGTCATCAGTATTTATGATAGTGAGCTGTGGATTGTTGTTGTTGTTGTTTGCCATCGAGTCAGACCCGACTCATAGCGACCCCTCCTTGGGTTTCTGAGGCAGTATCACTATGGAAGTAGATTGCCCAACCTTCCTTCCGAGGAGTGGCTGGTGAGTTTGAACCACCAGCCTTCTGGTTAGCAGTCAAGTGCCTTAGGCACTATGCTTACCAGAGCTGTGGATTAGGGTTATTTTTATCTATTGCTTTGGGTGCCCAATGGTCCCTTTCAGTGTAAGTGCATGTCTTTCAGTTCTTGAAAGTTCTTTTGGATTTATTTTTATTTTTCCTCTACTTTTTAAAGAACTTCCAGTATTTAAGCATAGGATTTTCCTGATTGGTTGTTTAATTTTCTAACTTTTCTATTTTCCATCTGTTTTTTTGCTCTCTTTTCTGGATGATTTCTTCAACTTTATCTTTTAAACCTATTGATATTTTCATATCTTCTGTCATTTTTTTTTTCAACAAGCTTGTTTTAATCTCCGAATGTTTCTTTCCTATGAATATTTATTAATATCATGTTCTATCATGTATGGATTATCATCACTTGAAAATATTTGATAGTTTTTTTTTTTTTCTTCTTCAATTCTTTCCTCACCCACATAATCTCCAGTTCTTCCAAAGTTGAATAATTTCCAGATTGTTTTGGTCTCTACGTTTCATGTTAGAGTCTTTTCCTTAGGTGTCTGGTGATCTTATGTGCCTGTTTATTTTTAAGAGCAAAGATAAAAAGCTCTGTGTTTTTGAGTAAAGTTTGTTAACTATGAGTTTCTTCATAGTATGATTTGGCTAGGCCATTGATTGGAGAACTGCCCTCATTCCAATGGATCTTTAGGTCATTCTTAAGCTGGTCAAGACTTCCCAGAGAAAGCTTTTCTAACTTCCTGCAGAAAGGGTAATAGCTGGTGGCATGAGTGGGAGAAGAGGGCTGAGGAGACTCAGTATCCTGTATAATTCACTTCATCCTCTACTTTACTAAATGGTACCCTTGCAATTTACTATAGCTGATGTCCCTCCATCTAGAGACACTTTCTTTTACCCCTCCAAAGAATAAGTCTCTAGACTGCTGGTGTGATACAGGTTGGGGTAGTGAAAGAGTCCCAGATACGTGGCAACAGGAGGGGGGCTTAGTGATCCAAGTGCTACACTTCAACAGCTTTCAACCTTTATTCATTATTTGAATCAACAAGCCCATTCCCAAAGACCTACTATTCCACAGATACCTGGTGCCACCAGTTTCTGAGCCTTGTAGTTATGTAATCATGTCATGGTGTAAATTATTTTGGATCCCAGCATATCCCACTCTTGGCTTAGGATTCAAATTTCTGGGACTTGATAAAGCAGTTACCAATTATTCCTATGCTTTACAGCTCACAAAATGTTGCTGCTGTCTTTTTTTTTTTTTCCCCCCAGCCACTATGGGTTTGTCTTTCAGAAAACAAAAAAAAAAATCCTTTATTGTAGTTTTCATGGATTATGGAAGGGAAAAAAATTGATGTATATGTTCAATCTCTAACTGGAAGTCCTCCGTCCCTTTAATTTCAAACTTGCTAGGTCATTATGTTTAAGATATCTTTTGGAAAAAGCATAAAAGTGGATTTTTATTTTTATTCACTTGAAATTTTCTACATTTTAAACAGTTGAGCTTATTCCACTTAGATTTCTTATGATTATAGACATCTAAGTAGAAAGTGCTATTCATTTTCTATCACATTTTTTATTTGCTTACTATTTTCTCATGTGGAAGCTCTGGTGGCATAGTGCCTAAGGCATTTGAATGTGTTTAACCAGAAGGTTGACAGTTCAAATCCACCACCCACTCCTTGGAATGAAGACCAGGCAATCCTTTTATTTTTTCTCTCATTTATTTTCCTTTGAACTCCTTTACTAGTTTGGAAATTATGTATCCTATTTCTATTCTTTATGTAATTAGTCTTATTTTTCTAACATTTACATTTGACTTTAAATTTCAATATAGTATCTTTATCTTTGTTTCAAACAATAAAAGCATTTGCAATAAGATTTCACTCTCCAATACTATGTTATTATTGACTAGTATTTAGTTTCCCTTTGCTTTTAAACCACCCAAAGTCATAACTACTATATTATTATTTTCTTTAAATCAATGCTTATTTATATTGCTTTACGAATTCACTAACTTTTTATTCTGTCTTCTTACTTGCATTTCACTCCTTTCTTCTAGATATGTTGGTAGTCCCTGACTTAACCACGTATTTGAGTTATAATGAATCCCACTTACAGCTGTTCTCTTTTTTTCTTTTGGTACATCTTATGGGATCTCTGGGGGAGTAGTGCCTAAAGCATTTGACTATTAACCAGAAGGCTGGCAATTCAAATCCACCAACTACTCCTGGAAAAGAAGATTGGGCAATCTACTTCCATAGAGATACCACCTCAGAAACCCAAGGAGGGGTCGCTATGAGTCAAATAAACTTGATGACAGTGAGCTTGGTTTTTTTGGTTTATGGCTAGCCATATGCATATGTACCACATACGATATTGCAGTGCATAATTTGCTCATTCTCATGCCAACCTCCAAAGACAAATAAATATCAAATTTATAAAGATGTTCCTGTTGTTATTGCTGTTGTTGTTATTGTTGTTAGGTGTGGTCGAGTCGGTTCCAACACACAGGGACCTTATTACAACAGAACGAAACACTGTCCTATCCTAGTGCCATCCTCACAGTTGTTGCTATGTTTGAGCCCATTATTGCAGCCACTGTGTGAGCCATCTCAGTGAAGGCCTTCCTTTTTCTCACTTACCCTCTACTTTACCAAGCATGATGTCCTTCGCCAGGGACTGGTCCTTCCTGATAACAAGTCCAAAGTATATGAGACAAAGTCTGGCCATCCTCACTTCTAAGGATCCTGAATTCTGGCTGTCCTCTCTCCAGGACAGATTTGTTTGTTCTTCTGGCATGCAGTCCATGGTATATTCAATATTTTCTGCCTAAGCCACAATTTTAAATGCATCAATTCTTCTTTGGTCTTCCTTATTCATTATCCAACTTTCACATACATATGAGGCAACTGAAAATACCATGGGTTGAGTCAGGCATATCTTTGTCTTCCAAATGATATCTTTGCTATTTAACACTTTAAAGTGTTCTTTTACAGTAGATTTGCCCGATGCAATGTGTCATTCGATCTTTTGATTGCTGCTTCCATGGGCATTGACTATGGATCCAAGTAAAACGAAATCCTTGACAACTTCAATGTTTTCTCTGCTTATCATGGTATTGTCTATTGGTCCAAGTTGTAAGAATTTTGCTTTCTTTATGTGAGATGTAAGCCATACTGAAGGCTGTAGTCTTTGATTTTTATCAGTTAAGTGCTTCAAGTCCTCTTCACTTTCAGAAAGCAAGGCTGTATCATCTGCATATCTCAGGCTATTAATGAGACTTCCTCCAATATTAACGCCACATTCTTTTTCACATAATTCACTTTCTCAGATTATTTGCTCTATATGCAGATTAAATAAGTACGATGAAAGGATACAGCCCTGACAAACTTTTCTTAATTTTAAACCATGCAGCATCCCCTTGTTCTATTGAACAACTGCCTCTTGGTCTATATGCAGAGCCCACATGAGTACAATTAAGTGTTCTGGAATTCCTATACTTTGCAATGTATCCATAATTTGTTATGATCCACAAAGTCAAATCCTTTTGCATGGTCAATAAAACACAAGTAAATATTTTTCTGGTATTCTCTGATTTCAGCCACGATCCATCTGATATTAACAATGATATCTCTAGTTCCATGTCCTCTTCTGCAAATAAAGATCAGCTTTATAATGGTACTTAGAATAAAAGGCAATAATAATAGAAACTAAATATATATATATATATGAGGTATTTAACTTACATGGAGTTGTCAGAATGGAAATCTATCATAAGTCAGGGACTATCTATAACCTAGTTCACATGATCTTAACTAGTTCTTTCAGTGATGTGGGGTAAAGGATCTAGTTTTACCTTAAGTAAAGTGGCCTTCATCCTTTCCTCATGAGAAATAAACCTTGGAGTAACTGAAGTACTTTGGTCTGAGACTTCTAGGCCATACTGGAGTATCTGTGATGGTTTCTAGGGACTGACCAGACCAGAAAAGACTCACCTGGGAGGCTAATATCAACTAGCCCCAGGAGCCACAGTTTAACCTACTGCGCAGGACTGGCCAGTAAAAGCTTGAACATTAATGCTTAAAAAACTTCCTGGTTGGCAAATGGAGTGTGACATGCCCTCTCTGAAACACAATAGCTCCACATTGGCAACCTTCCCAGACCTCACTCCTGCATCTCTTCCATATCATAATCCTGATTTATATCCTTTTACTATAAAAAAACTGGGAACCATAAGCATATCTTCTGTGAGCTCTTTGTGTCGTTCCACAGAATTAATGAACCAAAGGACAGTGTCTTAAGTTGTAAGCCCTGACCTAGCCACAGGTGAATAGGGACAAAGAGCAAGAAAATGTGGCCAGCCAGTGTCAGAAATGATGAACTGGGAAAGTGGGGACATAATTTATCTCCGCCTTCTGGGAACTGGCTTTATGCTTCATCCATGAAGCTATCATTGTTAGAATATGCAAGTGTAAATTTTCTAAATCTTTGCCTGAAAATATCTTTATTTACCCCTTATTCTTAAATAATTTAACTTATCACATAATTCTAGGTTTCTTACATGTTCACTCAATACTGTGCATGGATGTCTCAATTATTTCTTGGCATTTATTTTTGCTGAGCAATAGCTTGATTTCCATCTAATTTCTCTTGTATACATAATCTTTTTCTCTGGTTGCTTCTAGATTTTTCTCTTTATTGTTAACAATCTGCAGTTTTACTGAAATATATCCAAGGATGGATTTCTTTATGTTTATCTCAAAAAGGATATTTTTGTGCTTACTAAATTGAAATGCATGTTTTTCTTCAAATATGGAAAAAAAATATTCAAACATAATCTCCCCTTCTCTCTGTTTTCTTGTTCATGAACTCCTTTCAAACTCCTCATTCTAGCATTCATCATTCATGTCTCTTAATGTAATAATGTCTACAACCTTATCTCTTGGGCTTCATTCTATCATTCCAGGTGGTGACTTCAAACCTGTCTCAACTCTACCAATTCTCTTTTTGTATGTAATCTCCAGTTTATCTAATTTAAGTTTTTAAGTTATGATAAATATCATTTTAATTTTAAAAAGCTCCATTTGGAAGTCCTGATGCATGTTATCACATGATGAACCTTGAAAACATTATACTGAGTGAAATCAGTCACAAAACAACAATGTGTCATCTCATTTATACAAAATATCTAGAATAGGCAAATGTATAGAGAGCAAAGTTTATCAGTGGTTCCTAAGGGCAGGCTGGAGGGAGAAGAAAAGGGCTACTCTGCTTAGGGAGTACTGAAAGTCTGTTAAGGGTGAAGGAAAAATTTGAAAATAGGTAATGGTGATGGTTGAATGACATGACAAACAAAATTAATGCCACTGAATTGTACACGTGAAAAATGTTGAAATGGCAAATGTTTTGTTAAATATATATTTACCACTATTTTTTTAAAAAAAGTTCTCTTTGGTTTATCTTCAATTCTGACTATTCTTTTGAATATTGTTTGATTCTTTTGCTAAGGATTTTTTTACCGTTAATTTTTTAAATTTTAAACATCTTATTTTATATTTTCCTTCCTATTGTATTATTATTTTTAGTTCTTAAGGTACTAATTCTCTTAATAATGGTATCTGCTAACTCTCCCTCATAATAATTCTATTTTTAGTTTGTTTCACTGTGAGCTCAATACCAGCACAGGTTGTTCTCCTGGGATGGAGAGGTTTCATATTTGCTTCTGGTGGAGCTTGAGGGATTTTAATTGTCCCTCCTTCACAGTTTTATGTTAATTTTTCCACTGTGCAGTTGCCCTCTGCACAGACAATATAACTTTGGAGATAGCCTTTGGATTTCTCAAAAATAAACTTTTCTTTTTCTCTACCCTAGTACTCAAGCTGACTTCAGGTGACCTCAGTGCTTCCCTAAGGAGTTCTAGCCCTCTTTTTTACATATGGGGATGTATATGAATTTGGTAAAAGCACACATACAGTGTTACCTTACCCAAGAAGTGTGTCATCTCCCAGGATAGCTGACCCTTCCATCAAGCACTGAGCCAATGTCGTCAGAGGCAATTTTTTCTGAAAAAGGAAACAAGCGTTATAATAAAAACTATCTTCATCAGTAACCTGAATGATCTAACGTAGCAAAAATCCAAACACGTGACCAAATATTAGTTACTAGCCAGAATAAGTTTACTGAAATATGTTCAAAAACTGAAAATTCACAATATACAATGAGTTAGACTCAGAAATGTTGAAATTCAAAAAAATTAAATTTGCCAGTTTGAAAAATAAACATGAAGTTTACATGCTGCATTTTAAAATGAAGTAGGACAGGAAGAAATAAAAGAGAGAACACTTCAAGATTATGTTAATATAAAGATTTGAGCAATGATTCATAATTTCAGAAAACTCTCCTGAGGAAGGTATTGCTCTTGTTATTAGTTTTCATTAAATTGTCCTAATCTCATGGTGACCCCATGTACAACAGAATGAAACACTGCCTGGTCCTGTGCCACCTTCATGGGTGTTTGTATGTTTGAGTCCATTGTGGCCGTCACTGTGTATTTTAAGTGCCTTTCAACCTAGGGGGCTCATTTTTTTTTTTTTTTAACTGTGATTTGGGTGATAGTTTATAGAGCAAATTCATTTTCCATAAAACAGTTCATAACATTTTGTTTCACGACATTGACTATAATCCCATAATGTAATAATAGCTCTCTTCCCACTTCCTCTCTGTTGTCACCTTCTCCCTGTGTCCTTCTTTCCTATGCATTCCTGCCCCTTGAGCTATCTCCCTGTACAAGTACTGTCCTTCTGATCTCCGATGATTGACTGTTCTAAGGAGTGTACCCACCTGGTGTAAACGTTTACCTTACATACCTGTCTATTGTTTGGCTGGAAGCCCCTAGAAGTGAGTTCAATCCCAGGCCTGAAGGGTGCCTAGTGGCCATAGTCTTGGGAGTCATCAGCCTCTATCAGACCAGTAATCCTTGACTTTTTTATGATTTTTAGTTTTTTTCTACATCTCCCCCTACACACATACACACACTCAGGTGGCTCATCTTCCACCACTGTTGTTATTGTTGTTAGGTGTCATAGAGTCAGTGCTGACTCATAGTAACCCTATGTACAACAGAACAAAATACTGCCCGGTCCTGTGCCAGCCTCACAATCCTTGCTATACCTAAGCCCATCACCGCAGCCACTGTGTCATTCCATCTCATTGAGGGTCTTCCCCTTTTTAGCTGACCCTCCACTTTACCAAGCATGATATCTTTCCCCAGGGAAAGGTCCCTTCTGATAAACATGACCAAAGTAGGTGAGATGAAATCTGGCCATTCTCGCTTCCAAAGAACATTCTAGCTGCACTTTTCCAGGACAGATTTGTTTGTTCTTCTGGCAGTACATGGTACTGTATTCTTTGCCATCACCACAAGTCAAAAGCATCAATTCTTCTTTGGTCTTCCTCCTTCACCATCCAGTTTTCAGATGCATATGAGGCAACTGAAAATACCATGGCTTGGGTTAGGCACACCTTAGACTTTAGAGTGATATCTTTGTTCTTCGAAACTTCAAAGAGGTCTTTTGCAGCAGATTTGCCCAACGCAATATGACATCTGATTTCAGCCCATGGGTGTTGACTGTGGATCCGAGTAAAATGAAATCTTTGACAGCTTCAATATTTTTTCCATTAATTGTGATGTTCCTTATTGGTCCAGTTGTCAGGATTTTCATTTTCTCTATGTTGAAATGTAATCCACACTGCAGAATGTAGTCTTTGATCTTCATCAGTAAGTGCTTTTAGTCATCTTCACTTTCAGGAGGCAAGGTTGTGTCCAGCACTATATCAAACAATATTCTGTTGTGATCCATAGGGTTTTCATTGGTTGATTTTCAGAAGTAGATCAACAGGCCTTTCTTCCAGCCCCACTTAAACCTGACTACCACCTGGTATTTAAAATACTGGTGTCATAACTTCCATCATCACAGCAACACACAAGCCATCACAGTACAAATAATTAACATACAAGTGGTAGAAGAAGGATATTAGTTCTATTTTATAAGTAAGGAACTTTATAGTCAAGAAAGCAAGAAAAGCATTCATACAAAATCATACTGCCAAAGAAGGATAACATCAAAAGAAAGGCACAATCTGTAACAGGAGTGTAGCATGGCCCATGAGTGCAATAGATGCTTACCCTCCTGGAGCAGGACCATCAGTTCCATCCTCACTAAGTATCGATGTGCTCTCTCCTTACTGACAGACCAGCCAGCATACACAGACAGCAGGACAAAAACAACCAGGTTAAAACTGCTAGCATGTCCTTGTACCTTCAGGTCCTCATGGCTAGATATTCCTCACGTGAAAAGCTACTGAATTACACAAAGCTTAGAACCTCCTGGTTTTACTACATAGAGGATCTCAGCCATAATTTACCCATCCAGTATTTACAGACTGTCTACCCAGGTACCACACCAATTTAGCAACACTAAACATAGTTGGAAGTGCTGTGAACAAGAACAAGATAATGGCTAGTGTGTGGCAGCAGTGGGATAAGGGTCAGTGGAAGAGAAGGGCTCTCAGAGGAGTGGCCTTTAAAGTGAGACTAGAAATCAAAGCAAGATATAGCCATGCCTCAAGATCTGGAGAGAGCAACCCAGGCAGAGGATACTGCAAGGACAAAGGCCTAAAGTGGAGCCTAGTATCAAGAGGCCCATGGAGGCCAGTGTCCCTGGAGCACAGGAAGAGTGACAAAAGGGTAGAGGTAAGATCAGGTAGGGCCTTATCAGCCTGAGGCAGACACTGGGGTTTTATTCTAAGGGCATCTGGGAACCCTTGGAGGGGTTGTTTAAGGACAAAAGCATGGGAAGATAAAAATTAAATCACTCTGTAAACCAACATTCATTGTAGCATTATTCACAATAACCAAAAAGTGGAAACAGTTCAAGTTTCCATTAACAGACAAATGGATGAACAAAATGTGGTGGGTACATAAAATGGAATATTATTTACCCACAAGAGAAACAAAGTTCTGATCCATGCTTCAACATGGATAAACCTTGACAATGTTATGCTAAGTGAGGTAAGTCATACACAAAAGGACAAATACTGTATGAAATACCTAGAATAGATAAATGGACAAACATAGAAAATAGATTAGTAGTTTACTAGAGGCTAGGAGAAAGGAGAAATAGAAAACTATTGCTTACTGGGTACAGCATTTCTGTTTGATTTGATTAAAAAGTTATGCAAATAGATAGTGGTGATGATTATACAACATGGTGAATATATAAATGCCACATATTACACACCTACAATCACTAAAATGACAAATTGTATGTATGGATATATTAAAAAAAAAAAAAAAAAAAGTGTGTGAGGGAGGTGTGTTTGACATCCTCTAACTTCACAAGGGGTAAAGTTAAAGATAAACACCAGCAGCCCAAGACTAATTCCTATGAGGCAGAGGTCAGACATACTGCCAACCTCAAACCCTTTTTGCTAATTCTGACACCAACCATCCCTCCCATGGCACTCTCTTCTTCTCTGCTGGGTTCAATAATTCACTGCAATGGCCACACAGAACTCACAGACAATACAGATGATTATGCTGTTTATTAGGAAAGAAACAGGATACAATTCAGGATCAGAAGCAACTCAGGATAATTGCTTTAATGAGGACAGCTTCTTCCCAGCCATGCTACAGGTACTCTTCCCTCTGCCCTCAGCTTATGCCCTGCTTGAGTAAGTATTGCAAAGTTCTTTTAGCTCTGCCATTAGGTGCCCAAAGAGGCACCTACTCTGTCAGCAAGCCTCCTGCCCAAAAGCACTCAGCTTTCTCATTCCATGGGCCAGAAAGCCCACTGCTTGGTCTCAGGCTGGTCTCCTGGTTCTGCTGCTTCTGCTGCTTTGGTTTCTCTGCCTCCATCTTTTGCCACCTCAGCAGACTGATACATCTCTCTCTCTCTCTCTCTCTCTCTTTCACTCTCTCAGATTGATGGAGCTCAGGGCCAACGGAAGTGCTCCTCTCCTTGATCTTCTTTCTTGATGGTAGTAACATTTCTCCCTGCCCACTCTACCTCTCAGATGGCTCATTTTAAGCCTTGTGGAATGGCAACACTGACCAATTCCCAGGTTATGGTTCCATACACATTATTTGCATGGTCCCAAACCTACAAGTGTGTCATGTATTTTATTTACATTATTAGCAAGTTATCCAATCCCCTTGGTGGGCCACAAACATATTTATATTTGCATAGTCAACTGGTGGGAGTCACAAAGACTGTGCCTAGAAGAGCCATATTAAGTAATTCACTGCATCACATATATACATTTTGTCAAAATTAAAAAAGCAATAGCAAAATGATCCCCAAGTAAAATAAAGAAAAATTAAATCACTCAATCCTGAGACAACTGATGACTTAAAGGGGGATCAAGAAGGATCAGGTTGGAGATTTATTGCCCACTAGATTTTAAAAATCTGGTCTGAGTATCCCTAGATGATATGGGCTTTTGTGACCTATCTCCAACGAAGACCTTGGGAGAAAGATCAAACTCCAAGGCTGACATGGATGTTCATAAGGCTTTCAAGGTAAGCCAAGGTGTAGAGAGCCTAAGACACCTGTGTTATCAGACAAGACCTTCAATGAAACTAAAATATATTTCCCTCCCTGCCTTTCAGCATGCTGATTCTATTGAGGTCAAATGTCTTTACTCAGGAGATAAACAAATACCCCACAATGTCAAATTACACAGGACACTATCTATGTTATAAACTAGACCAAGCAACTCAGTATTAACACATCCAAATTTAAACACCACTTTCTAGTTACCCAGCAAAACTATTAGATGCATGTTTCCAGACACTTAATTAAAGGCACAGGAAAAAATATCTTAGGGGGCATATACCCCTAACCTACCTTATACAAAAAGTTATTTTAAGCACATTTTAGAAAATTGCCTAAAGTGGTTTTAATTTGGAAAAAAAAAAAGGAGTTGAACAGGCATAATATTTCTGTTGGGAAGGTCCCACAGAGTACATAGGTTAAGGAACTGACTTTCAATATGGATGACTCTCTCTCTCTCTCTGCCAAAGACATCTGAAGGACTCCCTGTTTGCACAAATCGTTAGGTGTTTACCTACCAACTAAAAGGCTGGCAGTTCACACCTACCCAGAAACTTCTCAGAAGAAAGGTCTGGCAATCTACTTCTGAAAGGTCACAGCCCTGAAAACTCTATGGTGTGAATTTCTAATTTGACACACATAGGGTCACCATGAGTCGAAGTCAACTCAATGGCAAATGGTCCCCCACTTCCATGCTTTTTGTTGTTGTTGTTGTTGTTGTTAGGTGCCCTCGAGTTGGCTCCAACTCATAGCAACCTTATATACAACAGAACGAAGTATTGCCCAATCCTGTGCCAGCCTCTCAATCCTTGCTATACTTGAGCCCATTGTTGTAGCCACTGTGTCAATCCATATCATTAAGGGCCTTCCCCTTATTGCTGACCCTCCACTTTACCAAGCATGATATCCTTCTCCAGGGAATGGTCCCTTCTGAGAACATGACCAAAGTAAATGAGACAAAGTCTGGCCATTCTCACTTCCAAGGAGCATTCTGGCTGGACTTCCTCCAGGACAGATTTGTTAGTTCTTTTGGCAGTCCATGATATTTTCAGTATTATTCACCAACACCACAAATCAAAAACATCAACTCTTCTTTGGCCTTCCTTGTTCACTGTCCAGCTCTCACATGCATATGAGGCAATTGAAAATGCTATAGCTCGGGTTAGGCACATCTTAGTCTTCAAGGAGACATCTTTGCTCTTCAGCACTTTAAAGAGGTCTTTTGTAACAGATTTGCCTAGTACAATAGGTCATCTGATGTCTTGACTGCTACTTCCATGGACTGTGGAACCAAGTAATATGAAATCTTTAACAACTTCCATCTTTTCTCCATTTATTGTGATGCTGCTTATTGGTCCAGTTGTGAGGATTTTTGTTTTCTTTATATTGTATAATCCATATTGCAGACTATAGTCTTTAATCTTCATCAGTAAGTGCTTCAAATCATCCTCAATTTCAGCAAGCAAAGTTGTGTCATCTGTGTATTGCAGGCTGTTAATGAGTCTTCCTCCAATCCTGATGCTGTGTTCTTCTTCATATAGCCTAGCTTCTCAAATTATTTATTCAGCATACAGACTGAATAAGTATGGTGAAAGGATACAACACTGATGCACTCCCTTTCTGATTTTAAACCATGTGGTATCATCTTGTTCTTTTCGAACGACAATCCTTCTCCAGCAATCTGTCCTTCCTGATGACACAGGTACAGGTTCCTCATGAGCACAATTAAGTGTTCTAGAATTCCCATTCTTCTCAATGTTATCCACAATTTGTTATGATGCACACAACCAAATGTTTTTGCATAGTCAATAAGACACAAGAAAACATCTTTCTGGTGTTCTTTGCGTTTAGCCAAGATCTACCCGACATCAGCAATGATATCCCTTGTTCAACATCCTCTTCTGAATCCAGCTTACATTTCAGGAAGTTCTCTGTCAATATACTGCTGCACCCATTTTTCAATTATCTTCAGCAAGATTTTACTTGCATGTGATATTAATGATATTGTTTGATAATTTTCACATGCTGAGGGATCACCTTGCTTTGGAATGGGTACAAATATGGATCTTTTCCTGTCAGTTGGCCAGGTAGCTGTCTTTCAAATTTCTTGGCATAGACAAGTGAGTGCCTCCAGTGCAGCATCCATTTGTTGAAACATCTCATTGGGTATTTCGTCAATTCCTGGAGCCTTGTTCTTCACCAATTCCTTCAGTGCAGCTTCAAATTCTTCCTTTGATACCATTGGTTCTTGATCATGTCACCTCCTGAAATGGATGAACACTGACCCAATGCTTTTTGGTACAGTGACTATATATTCCTTCCATCTTCTTTTGATGTTTCCTGAATCATTCAATATTTTGCCCATAGAATGCTTCAATATTACAACTTGATTTTTTTCTTCAGTTCTTTCAGCTTGAGAAATACTGAGCATATCCTTCCCTTTTCATTTTCTATCTTCAGGTCTTTGCACATTTCATTATAATAATTGAATTTCTCTTTTAAATGCTTAGGGACAGTTAACAAAATTGAGATATTTTTGGTTGTCATAACATGCATGCTACCCTCATCTTGTGAGTAGAGGCCAAAGATGCTATTAAACATTTCACAGTGCATAAATATAACAAAGAATTACTGTTGTTGCCTCTGAGTTAGCTCACAACTCAGTGACCCCATGTATAAAAGAAGAAAACATTGCCTGGTCCTACAACATGATAATGATCACTGGTATGTCTGAGTCCATAGTTGTAACCAATGTGTCAATCCTTCTCACTGAGAGTTTCCCTCTCCTTTGCTTGCTCGCCATTTTACCAAACTTGATATTCTTCTCCAGAAATCAGTTCCTCCTGATGACACAGCCAAAGAAAGTGAACTGAAGTCTCACACAATATTTCTGTGATTCATAGGGTTTTTATTGGCTAATATTTGGAAGTAGATCAACAGGTCTTTCTTCCTAATTTATGTTAGTCTGGAAGCTCCACTGAAACCTGTCTACCACAGGTTACCCTGCTGTATTTGATATACAGTGGCTTAACTTCTAGCATCATAGCAACATGCAAGCCACCACAATACAACAAACTCATAGATAGGTAGTGGAAATAAAGAATAATCTGGCCCAAAATGTTAACAGTGCCAAGGCTGAGAAAATTTGACTGAAGGAAAGGTCCCCAGTTTGTAAATTCCTAAAATATTCCCATAACCAACCAGTGAAGATGCTCCACCCCAATGTTAGAGAACTGTGTTACTCATCAGCTCTTCTGAAAACTCTATGTTGGTTTGTGGTTAACATCCCATTCCCTGACCTGTGCTAAGGGTTTGAAAAACAAACAAACTAAGAACAGAAAGCCAGTTGCCACTAGGTCAATCTAATTCATGATAACCCCATGTAAGGAGCCTTGGATGGTACAAATGATTAAACACTAGGCTACTAACTTAAAGGTTGGAAGTTCAAATCCACAAGAGATGCCTCTGAAGAAAGGCCTGGGGTGATCTACTTCAGAAATGTCACAGTCACTCACCCTGCTTTTCTGAATTCTTCAAAATTTGACAAAGCAACAAGTTTAGAGAGACTCTTACCTTTAACAGACCAAAACCAAACCCCTTGCTGAGTCAATTCCAACTCATAGCGACCCTCACTGGGTTTCCAAGGCAGTAAATTTTGCAGAAGTAGATTGCCCCTTGTTCCTTCCACAGAGTGGCTGGTGGGTTTGAACTGCCAAACTCTTGGTTACCAGTCAAATGCTTAGGCACTGTGCCACTAGGGCTCCTTAGACAGACTAAAAGGAACTTCAAATAGCCCAAGAAAGGACATTCTTTTGGAGAAGCATTCTTCCTACTAGATGAGTGGAGTTTGTTCTAATGTCAAAAAAGATTAGTTCCATAAATTCTGTCAGTGACTTGAGCAGGAAGCAGTACTCATGGGTGACTAGATAAATGAATGTCAAGGTCAAGTCAAGAATAGCCATGGAGGAACATAAGGTTGATCAGGAGTCTTCGAGGGAGGACAGTGAGGAGATAATGTCTCTTCTGCATAATTCAGATGGGAAAATATCACTTGAAGAAGTATGGATGGAAGCACTCTGCTCTTGCACCAGGTAACCAAAGTCATTTTTCACCCATTTCTATTTACTTAATACTCTCATTTATTATTTTGAGATGCTTTTAGTGGCAAAGAGGGTAGCATTAAGAGACAAAGTATCATAGGGTAAGAGAATTATTACTAATTGGACTAATCTTTTTTCCATATTTCAGAAAACTTCACTCACCTACCAGTAAATATATTTTTCCAAAAAGATGTCAATTTTTGGGTTATTACAAGTTCCCTTTAGTCTAACAAGGAGAATAATCACTCTTTCATTCTCTATCAAATCTATCTATATAAAAGATGAATTGATTTTAGAGTAGAAAATATAAGGATATAGTATGAAAGTACTCAAGGATTTACAGCAAAAATCTCCCTCCAATACCTATTCCTCAGCTACCAATTTCCCCCACCACAAACATGACCATGACCACTTTTCTGGTATTTTCCTGTAAATATTCTAAGCAGAACCAATTATATGTACATATGTGTGTGTGTCCATGTACACATGTTAGCTGACTATATACACTACTCTGTGCCCTGTCTTCCTCGATTCATGTAATGATATATTTTCATGTCATTTCCTATTGTCACATACAGAGTTGACTCATAGTTGGTTTTTGTTTTGTTTTTAATGGCTACATAGCTTACTGAATAAAGATAAGAGAATTTATTTAAACAGGTTGTCTGCTACTGATGTAACTGTCACAAACTGGGGCTTATGCATTTGGGAGATGTGATGCCTCTCATAAAGGATGAAAGCACTCTAGGAGAGATGCTAAAGCTAATCTGAATGCTTCAATTCCAAGTGCTGACCTTGTGGTTAGCAGCCAAATGTCTTACCCACTATGCCACCATAACTCCTTGAGTCAGCACAGTACCCCTCACTGAAGGCCCCTCCTGGAAAATAGGCTGGCAGTTAGCATAAAACAATCTCACTCTACAATGAAGTCACCCTGTCATTCCATTTCCCCACACCCAGGGTTATTTCTAAGAAGCTCTAGTGGCGTAGTGCCTATGGCATTTGACTGCTAACCAGAAAGTTGGTAGTTCAAACCTACCAGGCACTCCACAGAAGGAAGACTGGGCAATCTACTTCCTTAAAGATACACCACCTCAGAAACCCAAAGGGGGTCACTGAGTCAGAATGGATTCAACAGCAAAGTATCTGAGTTTTTAAAAATATGATTTTGTTTTGTGTGCTTACAATTTGTTCTATATTGTTCTAGGTCAAAAGGTTAAAATTTAATAATTAAAATAATTTATTAGTATAATTTTAATGATTAAATTTTATCCTTTTGACCTAGAACAACAGTGAATATCTGGGAAGGGGCTTGGGTCTGATTTTAGTGAGACAGAGAGGGAACTATTCTATATCTTATCGATGGTAGTTACATTGCTGCATTTGTCAACTCATGTAAAAATGTGAATTTTACTGTATATAAATTGTACCTCAATAAACATGATGCTAAAAAACAAAGGCCATAGAACAGACGAAGTTAAGGGAGTGTAACCCACAACAGAGGAGGAATTATATTCACTTCTAAAGAAATTCTCTGAGATGAAGAAAAAAACCACTTAAGGGCTAGAAGATCTGGGCACTGTAATGCTCCCATCTAACCTAGTCCTGCCTAGGAGTGAGGTATCATATGCTCCCTTCCCTTACCTCTGCTCTCCTCCATTTCACCTTTAAGTATATTGAGTCCTAGAAAGATTAAATTTCCCAAAGATCTATAAAAGATGCTATTTTTTTTCCCCCTCACTGTCAAAGATCCACACTAAGTGAGCCAGCCCTAGGTAAGCTTTACCTGGACCAATGATTTTCTGGAAAAGGAGTCAATCAAACTTTTCTCTGACTGTAGAGTTCCAATATAAGCTTAACAATTAAAGGGAGACTTCTGATAAGATGGAGGAATAGGAGACAAGTGAAACAGACTCTCTTCAACAAAGAAAAGAAAAACCAGTTGACAGATACAGAAGATAATCCTGGAGCTTGAGCTCTGAAAGGAACTATACAGAAGTGGATTAGGCACCAACTAGTAGAAAAACCTGAACGAAAACACTGATTACAGAGACAGTCCGAGCAGCAGACTTTCAGCTACTCTGATGGGACCAACAGCCTGAATATTTCCATGTGGTGTTGGAACCTGAGAATTGACCTGAAGATCAGCCCTGGACACCAAGGGCTGCAGGCACAACTACACTAGTGGTCTAGGGCTAGGAAGGGAAACAACAAGAAGGGAGACAACCTGAGCTGTTGATTTTCTGCTGTCTGGAGGGTGCAGCCATTTTACGCAGCAGCCATATTTGATATTTAAAGTGACCGAGGGCACAACCATTTTGAATGTTTAGAAGCAGCGGCCATTTTGGAAATTTAAAGTGACTGAGGGTACAGCCATTTTGAATGTTTAGAAGCAGAGGCCATTTTGGGTATTTAAAGCAACTGAGGGTGCAGCCATTTTGAATGTTTACAAGTGGTGGCCATTTTGGATATTTAAATTACCAAAGGTGCACCCATTTGGAATGTTTAAAAGTGGTGGCCATTTTGGATATTTAAAGTATGTGAGGGGGCAGCCATTTTGGATACATAAAGTGACCGAGGGCACAGCCACCACTTTGAATGTTTACAAGCAGTGGCCATTTTGGATATTTAAAGTGACTAAGGGCACAGTTAAATATTGAGACTATCAAGCTGCTACAATAAGTACTTGAGAGAATTAGAAAAGAAGAGTGTAGGAAAGGCTCCTGCCTACTGGTATGTTCTGTTTAATAGGAAAGATTTACTTTTAAATGCATGCAACTTAAAACACACACACACATACAAATTCAAACCTAAACGTTTTATAATCAGAGCTAAAATGACTGAACTAAGCACTGTCGTTTTCCTCTTGGCCTCTTCCTCTATTGCATCTCTCTCCTATGGTTTCT
>NW_006921786.1:6015725-6021975 GCF_000298275.1 Orycteropus afer afer | reverse complement strand
GGGCAATCCTACTTCCGTAGTGATACTGCCTCGGAAACCCAAGGAGGGGTCGCTATGAGTCAGGGCTGACTTGACGGCACATAACAACAACAACAACAAGGGCACAGCCATTTTGAATCTTTACAAGTGACAACCATTTTGGATTTTAAAGTGAGAGCATTCTCAATCAGATTCCATGGACCTAACAATAGGCTCTGTTTGCCAAGGTCGACAGGGATATACAAGAGGCTGACAATAGGAAAGGAGACAGGTGTTAAGTGTATAAGTGCTGTCAACATGTGTATAAAGGAGCACAGCACAGTACCCTGCTTGTGTAGATAACATACAAACAACACAAATGAAAACTGTTGGCAAGTCACTCCAACATATAATCACCAATTACATATTAACACAAAAATGTCACAAAGCCTCAGAGACAACAGAGCACCACAGTCCACACAAAGAAACAAGATAAAGCAGGAGAAACATGGGACCAGGATACAGACCCAAAACACATCCCTGAGGAAGAAGCAGCACTGGGGCTCCTGATAAGAAATTTGAAAGAATTAAATTTAGGTATCTTCAAAGGATTGAGAGACAGATCAAGGAAAATAGACAAAACATTACAACAATTTCAAAAGACAATACAAGAACAAATGACAAAATAAATGAAAACTTGGAAATGATACAAAATCTACAGATAGAAATCCAGAAGATTAATACTAAATTGTTACAAATAGATAACACATTGGAAGAGCAAAGGAGTAGAATTGATGCAATAGAAGGCAGAATTAAGGAGATTGAAGACAAATACCTGAATACTTCTTTGGAAAGGGATCAGTCAGAAAAAAAGATCAAAACAAAATGAAAAATGCCTAAGGTTCATGTGGGATCCATCCAAAGGAATAACCTATGTGTTATTGGAATTCCAGAACAGAAAGAGAAAAATAAAACCACTGAGAAAATTGTCCAAGATTTGTTGGAAGAGAACTTTCCTGATATGATGAAAGATGAGAATATATCCATTCAGGAAGTCCAACGAACCCCAAACAGGATAGACCCCAAAAGAAAATTACCAAGACATATCATCATCAAACTCACCAAAACCAAAAACAAAGAAAGAATCCTAAAAGCAGTATGGGAAAAACAAAAAGTTACCTACAAGGGGCAACAAATAAGACCAAGCTCAGATATCTCAGCAGAAACCAAGAAGACAATGAGATGGTATATATAAAACCTTGACAGAGAAAAAAATTTCCAACCAAGAAATATGTACCTAACAAAACTGTCCCTCAAGAATGCAAAATGGAGTAGCATCAGTAATCACCACCCTATTTCCCTCTAGCATCTTAGTGCTTGAAAAACTAGGTACAGCAGTTTGAATTAGGGATTTTAGTGCTCTGAACAGCTCACTGAGTCAGAGTGCACCAAATTCAAAGGATTAGAATTAGAGGAAAGTTACAGGGGAAGGAACTAAAGAAGATCTATCCTGTGGAGTGCAAACAGGCAGCTGAGAAAGGTCATTAGAGACTTTCCTAGGGGAGTGACTGGAAGGCGAGAACGGCCATCCAAGACCTCCCTGGGTCAAGGCAGAAGACACTCCATACCAGCATACCAGTGACCACACCAGCATACCAGCAACCACACCAGCATACCAGCGATCACCCCAAGGATCCACCTCCAGCACCTGATTTTTTCAGTAACTTGGGTCAGCTAGGTGCAAACAGGCACATCCAGCGCCACTGAAACCCAAGCAGAAAGTACATTGGTGCTCCAGGAGGGTGGGCTCACTACCCCCTCAGTGGGTCACTGAATAGGTTTAGGTCAGCTTAGTGTCACAGGGAGGTCTGTGCTTGACTTTATCACTAATATTGGGAGCACAGATTACTAGCAAGCACTCTCCCAACTCGAGCACAGCTGAAACCGAGCGCATCTTTAGTGCTGCAGGTGGGCAGACTCACAAACTCCCAAGCCAATTGCGGTCTGGGTGGGTTGAGCTGGCACCACGGGCAGGACCAGAGAGAGAAACAACAGTGGAGGATCGCAGAGCCAGGAAGTTGCCTTGGATTGGCTATTTGGTGCCGAGGGGTCTGAGGAGTGGGGTTTTTGCATGCGTCTGAGCCAGGAGGAAAGTGGCAACCCCTAACAACTGGAGTCTTTCCTGAAACTGAGCTGTGGGCCTGTAAATAACAGCACAAGATCATCAATAGCAGCCCACTCAAAGACCTAGAAACCACCCCCAGCAACAGCAAGCTTTCCTTTTTCTGCCCCCACCTTCTCTGCCAATAACTTCACTCATCCAACAGAAGAAACCACATTCAGCCAACATAAAAGCTCCCAGTTCGAACTCTAAACCCTCTTTACGACAAATAGAAACCCACATCAACATTCCACACAGTGATTCCACCATCACAAAGAAAACTGCAGAGGGACCCAGCATACCTGAATTAATGACTACATAAAATACAGTAAAATAAAATACACCAGCTTTACCTTTTTAAAGTATTAAACCACAAAAACAAGACAAAACATATCAACACGTAACCAACAGTTAAAGACAACTTCAAAATGTCTAGAAAATAACAGACAACCTCAAAGCACGCAGAAAAATAGGACAAGGCATTAGAAGCAAAACCACAAAGGTCTTATTATACATGGAGGAAGAGAAGGGAATAGAATTATCTGAGAAGGAATTTAGAAGATATATCTATAGAGCTATACAAGAGCCTAAGGAAACCCCAAACAGAAACAAGGAGAACACAAACAGTTCCCTGGGGGAATTCAGGAAAATCATTCACGAACAGAATAATATGATTAATGCACAATCAGAACTCATACAAAAACAGCAGTTATAAATGCAGAAGATGAGTACCGAAATGCAGAAGATGAATACCAAAATGACAGAATTACACAACACAGTAGAAGCACAATAGAATAGGTTAGAACTGGCTGAAGAACATATATGCCAACAACAAGACAAATCCCTGGACACTAGCCTGTATGAAGAAAAACCAGAACAAAGATTTAAAAGAAATGAAGAGAACCTAAGAATTATATGTGATGACATGAGAGAAAACAACATAAGACTCATTGGAATTCCAGAACAAGAAGAGGCAAAAAAGACCACTGAGAAAATTGTGGAAGGCCTACTAACAGAAAACTTCCCCTATATCATGAAGGAAGAAAAAATATTTGTCTAAGAAGCACACAGAACCCCACACAAGATAGATCCCAAGAGAAAAACACCAAGGCATATTATAATCAAACTTTCCAAAACCAAAGACAAAGAAAAAATTTTGAGAGCTGCCTGGAACAAAAGAAATATTACCTATAATAATCAAACAGTTAGGCCGAGCTCCGATTACTCAGCAGAAACCATGCAGGCAAGAAGCAATGGGACGGCATATACAAAACACTAAAGGAAAAGAACTTCCAACCAAGAACCCTATATCCAGCCAAACATCCACTCAAATATGAGGGTGAAATCAAGGCATTCTCAGACAAACAGAAATTAAGGGATTTTGTAACCCTACAAGAAATGCTTAAGGAACTCCTTCCAATAGAGAACCCACAACAGATATCAACAAAACCAGGATATGTGGCATCAACACTAAAACCAAATCAGAAATAGACACTCATAATAAGACCATAAAACACTGTACCTTAAAAACCAAGGAATTCAATCAACACACAACAGCAACTAACCTATCAGAGGGAATAAAACTTCTAGGTACAGACCTTCAAATGGAGAGGAAAACAGGAAGATGTCTTCACAGTACACACTGTTCTAAAAATGTAGAGACAAGAATATACTCCAAGGTAACCACAGAGAAAAGTAACAATTCTTCTAAGCAAATCCAGAAGGAAGGAAAACATATGGGTTTAATAAGCATAAAAACAAATATAAAGAAGAAAAGGGAGAAAGCATTAGCCAACAAACTGAACTCAGGACAGAAAAGTATATGGACCAAAGAAACACCAACAACACAACGAAAAAACACAATAGAATGACAGCAATCAATTCATACCTATTACTAATTACACTCAATGTAAATGGACTAAATGCACTTATCAAGAGAAAGAGAATGGCAGACTGGATAAGAAAATAGGACTCATCGATATGCTGCCTATAAGAAACCCACCTTAGACACAAAGATAAAAACAAATTAAGAGTTAAGGGATGGAAAAAAAAAAAATACACCAAACCAACAGAAACCAAAAAAAAAAAAAAAAAAAAGAAGGAGAAAAAATATTTTTCTTTAAAAAAAAAAAAAAAAAAAAAAAAAAAAAAAAAGCAGGAGTAGCAATATTGATCTCTGATAAAATAGACACGAAAAACATCATAAGAGATAAGGAGGGACAGTATATGATTCTGAAAGGGTCAACTGACAAAGAAGATGGTAAAATAATAAATATTTACACACACAATGAAAGTGCTCCAAAATACATGAAGCAAATATTAACTGTATTAAAAGGGATAACAGACAACTCTACAATAGTAGTAGAAGACATTAGCACACCACTTTCAAAGAGGGACAGGTCAACTGGGAAAACAATCAACAAAGATACAGAAGAACTCAACAGTACAATCAACTAACTCGACCTCATAGACATATACAGAGCATTTCACCCAACAAAAACACAATTCACTTTCTTTCCCGTGCACATGGATCCTTCTGCAGAATAGACCATATGCTAGGACATAAAATTAGCTTTAATAAATTCAAAAGCATTACAATATTGCAAACCATCTTCTCAGACCACAATGCTATAAAACTAGAAATTAATAATAGGAAGAGCAAGGAAAAAGCATCAAACATATGGAAGCTGAACAACTCACTGCTCAAAAACTACTGGGTAAAAGAACATATAAAAACTGAAAATTAA
This sequence comes from Orycteropus afer afer, assembly GCF_000298275.1. Lineage (NCBI taxonomy): Eukaryota > Metazoa > Chordata > Mammalia > Tubulidentata > Orycteropodidae > Orycteropus > Orycteropus afer. Next base: position 6,017,109 of record NW_006921786.1, on the reverse strand, counting down.
AAAAAAAAATTCCTCAAAACAAATGAGAATGAAGACACAGCATACAAAAACCTATAGGAAACAGTAAAAGGAGTACTCAGAGGACAGTTTACAGCAATAAATGCATATATCAAAAAAGAAGAAAGAAAGAAAATCAGTACTCTAACTCATCAACTCCAACAACTAGAAATAGAACAACCAAAGAATCCTATAGTATCTAGAAGCAAGGAAATAATAAAGATCAGAGCAGAAATAAATGAAACAGAAAACAAAACAAAACAACAACAACAAAAAAAAAAATACAGAAAAGCAACAAAATAAAGAGCTGGTTCTTCCAAAAGAATAATAAAATTGATAAGCCATAGGCAAACCTAACAAAAGAAAAGAAAGAGAAGACCAAATAACAAGAATTATAAATAAAAAAACTGACCCAACTGAAATAAAAAAGATACTGACAGAACATTATGAAAAACTGTACACAAATAGATTTGAGAAACTAGAAGAGATGGACAAGTTTCTAGAATCACAAGGCCTACTAGAATCACAAGACCTACCTAAACTATCCCACTCAGAGATAGAAAGCTTGAACAGACCCCCAACAAGGGAAGAAATTGAACAGGTCATTAAAAAAAAAAAAAAAACTTTCCACAAAGAAAAGCCCTGGCCCTGATGGCTTCACTACAGAATTCTATCAAATATTCAGAGAAGAGTTGACACCTATGCTACCCAAGATATTCCAGAACATAGAAAAAGATGGAATACTCCCAAACTGATTGTATGAAGCAAGCATAACACTAATACCAAAACCAGAGAAAGACACCACTAGAAATGAAAACTACAGAAAAATATCACTCCTGAACATAGATGCAAAAATCTTTAACAAAACCCTGGCCAACAGAATCCAACAACTATCAAAAAATTAATACACCTGTAACAAGTGGTTTTCATACCAGGTTTACAAGAGTGGTCCAACATCAGAAAATCAATCAATGCAATAGACCACATAAACAAAACAAAGGAAAAGAACCATATGATTACATCAATTAATGCAGAAAAGGCATTTGATAAAATACAACATCCATTCCTGTTTAGAACTCTCAGCAAAATAGGGATAGAAAGGAAATTCCTCAACATAATAAAGGGTATATATGCAAAGCCAATGGCCAACATCATTATTAATGGAGAAAGACTCAAGGCATTCCTCTTATGAACAGGAACCATAAACGGATGTCATCCATCACAACTTCTATTTAACATTGTATTGGAAGTCCTGGCCAGAGCAATATGGCAAGAAAGAAAGGCACACAAATTGGCAAAGAGGAATTGAAACTATCTCTATTTGCGGATGATATGATCCTGTACAAACATAGAAAACCCAAGGGACTCAATTAAAAAAAAAAAAAAA
>NW_006921786.1:6014800-6015415 GCF_000298275.1 Orycteropus afer afer | reverse complement strand
ATCCTTAGAGAGATGCAAATCAAAACAATGAGGTATCATCTCACCCCAGCAATAAGCAAAGTTCAACAGGTAAGAAAGTAACAAATGCTGGAGAGGTTGTGGAGAGACTGGAACTCTTGTGCACTGCTGGTGGGATTGTAAAATGGTACAACCATTGTGGCAAACAGTATGGCACATCCTTAAAAAACTAAAAATAGAAGTACAATTTAACCCAGCAACTCCATTACTAGGAATATATTCTAAAGAGGTGAGAGATAACAAACAGACATATGTACACCTATGACCATCACAGCACAATTCACCATAGCAAAGAGATGGAAACAACCTAAATTCCCATCAATGGATGAGTGGATAATCAAATCACTGTATATCCACACAATGGAATACTACGCCACATTAAAGAACAAAGAGGGATACGTGAATCATCATGAGGACATTACGATGAGTGAAATAAGTCAATTGCAGAAAGACAAGTACTGTATGAGCCCATTACTGGAAAAAGACAGAGAAAGGTTTGCTTAGGAAAGGGAACTCACCTAGTAGGTTACTGGGATGGGAAAGGAAGGGGAGGGATTAATTTCAGACTAGTTGGGGCCTACACGCTGATATGGGTTG
>NW_006921786.1:5999771-6000259 GCF_000298275.1 Orycteropus afer afer | reverse complement strand
AGAGAATGTTTGTTTAATAAATGGTGCTGGCAAAACTGGAGATCCATTTGCAGAAAAATGAAACAAGACTGTACCTCACACCATACACAAAAACGAACTCCAGATGGATCAAAGACTTAAATGTGAAACCTAAAACTATACAGTTTCTCAAGGAAAATGTAGAGGAAAATTTAAGGGTCCTAATATATGGCATAAATAGACTATCAAGCATAACTCAAAATGCACAAACAGCAAAAGAAACCAGATGATTGGAACTTCTAAAAAGTAAATTTTTATGTGCTTTCAAAGACTTCTCCAAGAGAGTCAAAAGAGAACCTACAGATTGGGAAAAAATATTTGGCAATGACGTATCTGACAAGGGACTTATCTCTAGAGTTCATAGAAAACTCCAAGACCTCAATAACAAAAAGACAAACAATCCAATTAAAAAATGGGCAGAAGACATGAATAGACACTTCACCAAGGACGATATTCAAGTGGCCAACAAA
>NW_006921786.1:5970337-5998461 GCF_000298275.1 Orycteropus afer afer | reverse complement strand
TGAGGATGAGAAAGACATAGAGAGGTACATGGGAGGTACAGAAAACAAATGTGAACCCTTTTGCACATACAGTACTGCATTGTCAGTGAAGGCTAACATGGGTATATGGGTAGACAGTTGGGTGAAGAGGCTAAATGATTAGGTATGTCTATGAAATGGGGAGTATATCCAGAACATATATAGTGTTGGCAGACAATGATCCTATAAGTTTATGTGAATGATCAGAATTCCCAGGTGTACAGTAGAGGTGACGAGGGGCAAGGTTGTGGTCACTGCTTGATCACAGCCAGCTACCCAGAAGAACCGAGTAGTTGAACCTGCAGACTTGGAACCACAGTTGCAGGGAACATCAAGCTCAATTGGCATAACATACTATACAAAACATTGTTCCACCTCCTACTTTGGCGAGTAACGCCTGGGATCTTAAATGCTAGGAAGTTGCCATCTAGATACAATGATGGGTCTCTCCTCATCCAGAGCAAAGAAAAATGCAGAAACCCAAATTCATGGAAACAATTAGTCCTAGCAACTGGTACACCATCCGATCTCCAGCATATACAACTATGAGACCAGAAGAACTAGATGGTGCCCAGCTTCCACTGTCATCCACTTGGAAGGGGATCTATGTAGGAGATCCTTGATAGAGAGGGAGAACAATGTGGAACAAAACTCAAAATCATTTGGAGGGGAAAAAAAAAAGGTGGGGAGCAGGTTTGCTGATCCGATAGAGCCTTGTGGAACCACTGAGACTATGGCCCCTAGCTGCCCTTTGGGTCTGGAATTGAACCCACATCTGTGGTTTCCAGCCAAACAAAGTACAGGTGTATGAGTTGAACATTTACCTCAAGTAGATACACTCCTTGGAGAGAACAATCATGGGTTTTCTAAGAAGGGCTGCTTATGCACAGGGAGACAGCTCAGGAGGCAGGAGTGCATGGAGGATGGACACAGGGAAGAGGTAACCATGGGGAGGAAGTGGGAGGGGAACTGTTGCATGTGGTAAACTGTGGTCAATGACATAAGACAAAGTACATGTGAACTGCTGCACAGAAAATGAATTTGCTCTGTACATCTTCACCCAAATCACAATAAAATATATATATAACGGAAAATTAAAAAAAAAAAAAAAGAGATAGCGGACAGATGCTAATACCATCCAGTATGTCCACAATACCACATTGCCATTAACACCAATCACTAGGCTATAGAGATAAACACTTAAACACCTGAGATGATCAGACGGGGATCAGTGAACAGAAGCATACTCAAGACCAAGGATAGATTCAGCTGAGGCTAATCTTGTACAGACACCAGTGATACAACATACCTGCAGTCCTTACAGTAAAAATAGAAGACAAACAGCATAATCCCTCACAGACAACCAGACACTATGGAAGAGAGATCCAACAGATCTACTGCCTCAGGACCATAGTACTGGTGGGCACTAGACTCAGTTGGCACAACAAAATACATAAAAGCGTTGCTCTACATCCTACATTGGTGAGTAGCGACTGGTGTCTTAAAAGCTTTCAAGCAGCCATATAAGATGCAGCTAACAGTCTCCTAGCATCGAAAGTGAAGAAGAATGCAAAAAAAAAAAAAAAAAAAACAACAAAAAAAAAAAAAAAAAAAAAAACCCAAGGGCGTTTAGAAGCAATCAGCCCTAGGACACAATGGCCCTTGAGACCAAAAGAACTAGATGGTGCCTGCCTACCATTGCCAACCACTCAGGAAAGGATCAAATCTGGAGATCCTGGATAGAGTGGGAGGGAAAAATGTGGAACAAAATACAAAAACTCAACAACGACCAGAATTACTGGTCAGATAAAATCTGGTGAGACTCTCAATACTATGGCCCAGGAATACATTCTGCGTCTGGAATAAAACTCACCCCCAGGTGTGGCCTCTCAGCCCAATAGTTAACAAGATGTACATGCAGAGCACTCTACCCAGGATGACACACCCACATACTCTATGGTAATATATCCCTTAGAGCAATAGATCATGGGACACCAGAGGACCGACATTCAAATTGAGAAAATGCAGGACAAACAGGAGTGCATAAATATGAGGGGCACAGGGGGAGGGTTACAGAGTAGGGAAGGGAGGAAACTGGCTTAGGGTTGGACATGGTGAATGGGGAATGAAACTAAATGTACGCATTACATTGAACGTAAAACAAGCTCTTAAAAAAAAATTGTTAAATGAAAAAAAAAAAAAAAAACTGTCCCTCAAATATGATGGTGAAATTAGGACATTTCCAGAGAAGCAGAAATTAAGGGGATTTGTTAAAACCACACCAACCTTATAAGAGATGCTAAAGGGAGTCCTTTGGACAGAGAAGCAACAACTGATCATTAACAAACATGAGATATAACTCAGAAACCAACCCAGGTATGGAAGTATCCAAAGTAAATTAGCTAAAAGATTGTAGACAGGGAACTAGAGACATCAATTGACAAATGATGACAACTACAAACCAAAAAGTAGGAAAAAAAATTATGTGTTGTTACAGAACTTCTAGATGGTAGGGAAGTCAAGACAACTACAAGATAGAACAGACTGTTCTAAACTTGGGAAGAAAACTATACATCACAAGGAAACCTCAAAGAAAAGTGATAAACCTTCACATCAGAATAAAAAAGAGGATCAGCACAAATATTTAGCAAATACTAAAACAATAGCAACAAAGGAAGTGATAACACGATTCATAAAAAAAATGAGCTCAGCATAGAAAATTATATGGAACAAAGAAATCGACACCATGAAAAAGCACATAACAAAAATGACAGCAACATTCCTTGCACCATTATCCCACACCCTCAGTAGCCATTTCCACACATATTCTCCAGGTTTCTGCCTGCACATGTTAGCAAAATCAAGTAGGTCTTTTTGGGTGTAGTATATAGTACACCACTTCCTCAGTCACACTTTTTATTTCACTTTTTGGGGCTTGCTTGGACTTAAGTTTACTTATAAATCTAGCAGCAACAATGGGTGGTCGGGGCAGTTCCTGAAAACATTCAGCAATGTCTTCCATGGCATCTACCTTGGGAAAAGACCCAGCAGGAATAGCTGGGTTAATCCCATCAAATGAAGGTGGAAGGGATAATGGTTTTATAGTAATCCCTTCAAATAGGAGGGATCCAACAGAATTTATGGGCTCCATATACTCATCTTTCTGAATGTCTGCTCATACGCCCCCATCCCAGATTTCAGGATCCCATTTTTTCCCAATCAATGCCCTGACTTTAACTTCAGACACCATTCTGGGTTAGGAATTCAACTGGTGTTGTAATTCAGCCAGTCTTACAATATGACTCTGGGTATGGTTTTCAGCAATATTAGTTCTGCTACTGGAATAAATAAGGCTTTCTCCCAGGGTGCAGCTGTAAACACTGAGGTCATTTATGTGGCAGTTTTCTGAGCTATGACTCAGCAGCCCTGAACTCATCTCGTTCTTTCACCACTTTGTCTAGCGCAAGTAGGACCAACCAACCAGCCTCCTTATATTCCTCACGCTGAGAAAATTGCAGAGAAGTATCAAACATGCAATCACCCAGAGCTTCACTTCTTAAAAATACTTGATCTATTGGTGGTGCTATTTTGCTTATTAATGTTGCCACCTCATGCTATGGATTTAGCAGGGCCCTCTTTACTCTGGTGGCATAGTGTCTTAAGGCATTTAACTGCTAACCAGAAGGCCAGTGGTTCAAACCCATCAGCCACTCCTCAGAACGAAGGCTGGGCAATGTACTTCTGTAGTGATGCCACTCGGAAACCCAAGGAGGGGTAGCTATGAGTTGGATCAGACTTGATGGCAGTGAGTTTGGTTTGAGTTTCTTTACTAATGGGGGCAGAGTTACCAGTGCCTTTATGATTAACCAAATTGGAGAACCAAAACAGAATTGGTGAGAACCAATTTAGGAAACCCATTCTTATGATTCTGTCTCTCCAAAACCATTCCCAGTACCAAATGTGTTAGGCTGGGATCTCTAGAGAAACAAAACCAGTAAAGCATATTGAGAGAGAGAGAGAGAGAAAATTATCTCAGGAAAATGGCACACATACAGTTATAGAAGGTGACAAGTCCCAAATTCCTGGATCAAATGTCAAACTAGAGCCTTTTCCTGACTCAAGCAGCTGCAAAGGCTGACAAGCTCAAGGTTTGCAGTCAGAATACCAGCCGTTGACTTCAGTGATGACAAATCCAAGATCATCAGGCAGAATGGTGTGTTGTTGTTTGCTCATGGACAGCTGTAGGCAGCACAACAGGCTCCAGATCCATGGAAGGTTCTCTCTTTTACCCAGGATGTTCATACATATATTGGAAGCAGGCTACACTCCTAGGGAAACCCCCTTTCAATGGATTGGCTGCTCAAAACATATACTTCTGATCTCATCATGGGAATAACCACATCACAACTGCTTAAACCACTCAGAATCATGGTCCAGCCAAGTTGACACACAATGCCAACTATCACAATCCATCTCATTGGGCCTCTACTTTATCAAACAAAGGTAAGTGAATCTAAGTATTGGACAATGTTTTGTGATCCATAGGGTTTTCATTGGCTAATTTTAGGAAGTAGATCTCCAGGCCTTTGTTCCTAATTTGCCTTAGCCTGGAAACTCTCCTGAAACCTGTTCTCCATGGATAACCCTGAAGAAATACTGGTGGCATATCTTCAAACATCATAGCAACACACAAGCCACACAAAATGAACAACTAATAGATGAGTGATAGCTATTTCTTTTTTTTTAAGTTACCTCCTTTTTACCTTTCTTCCTTTTCTCTCATCCCTCAGATCTCAACATATCTCTTTCCTGAATTGACACAAAGAACTGAGAATATACTTCAGCATTTGAAGCAATTAAGTAATACAGTATTTTCCTTTAAATTTCTTTGTGAACTACTTTGAAATAAAATCTAAAAAACTTACTTGGGAAAGATGGCAGAATAGGCAGACAAGCTACACAGACCCTCACCAGCAAAGAAACAAAAAGCCAATTGAAACAGATAATTCCGGAACCCTGAGCTATGAAAGAAAGGATAAACAAGTGTATTAAATACCAACTTGTAGAAGAATCTGAATGAAAAGAATGAATAAGGAGACAAATGGAGCTGCAGATTGTCAGCTGTCCTAATCGCACAGCCAATTTGCATATTAGTAAGTGGAATTCTGATCACACAGAAACATAAGAATCACTCTACTCACCAAGTACTTTGTGGACAACTGCACAAGTGACTGACAACTGAAAAGGAAAATAGTGAATAAGGAGACAAAGAGAGCTGTGGACTGTTGGCTGTCTTGAAAGCATAACCATTTTGAATATTTGCAAGTGGCTTGACCATTTTGCATATTTGCAAGCAGAAGTCAGATCCAGAAAACAACCTAAGAAGAGGCTCTGCTTCCCAAGTACAGCACAGGCAAAAGCACTGGAGACTAATGACTAGAAAAGTATCATATTCCCCTTTTTACTCTTATACCCAATACCCTCTTGGTGAACAGACGAATGGCTATCCCCTACCTCCACCAACTTTCTGAACCAGCAGGAATTCCACTCCAGTCTATGTGCCCTGACAAAGCCTAGGTGCCTTGCCACACCCACTGAGATTTTTTTTTTTTTTTTTTAATTATGCCTTTTTTCTTCTTTCTTTCTTCCTTTTTTTTGTATTTTTCCTCCTTCCTCTCCCTGGTTCTTATTTTTCTGTTTCTTTTTTTTCCCCCTACATCTTTTCTGCTGCTTCCTTTCTTTTTTCTTTTTTTGGTTCTTCCCATTCCTTCTTATTCCTTTGCAGGTTTTTTTTTTTTTTTTTTAATTTTCTGTCATTATTCTTTTAGTCTTGCTATTTTCCCTTCCCCAGGTATTGTGGGTTTTTTTTTTTTTTTCCTCTTTACCTTTCTATTGCCATTTTTTAAAAACTTTTTTCAACATTTTTTTCTCATTTATTGCCTTCCCTTTTTTTTTTCCATTGTTCCTGTTTATGAAATTTGTGTTCTTTGGTCTCTTGCATTTATTTATTTATTTGTTTGTTTGTTTGTTTGTTTGTTTGTTTATTTATTTATTTGTGGTTTATTGCTTTGTTTTTTTTGTCTGAGTGGGAAACAGCAACCATGAACACATGACCATACCCACAGGTCCTGTACCCTAACCCACTGAGTGAGGGACACCACTTGCTTCTGCACCAACTGACCAACAGTAGACAGTAGCCAATACTAGTGTATCTTACACTCAACTGCTGTTCACAAAGAGCTAACGGATCTGTGTACATACTTTCCTTCTATATCACAACCACCAGGAGCACCACTATCTAAGTGCCACCTAAGCAAGGAAGGAGCAAAGTAGTATTTTTACAGAGAAATACCTAAATAAAATAAATAAATAAATCTTGGCCAACATACAATCACAAGTTAAATATAAATATAATGACATCACAATGTCTCAGAGACAACTAAGCACCTTAATCCACACAAAGAAGTAGAACTAAGGCATTAGGACACAGATACAGAAAACTTTCCTGAGGAATAAACAACATTGACATCCCCTAATAAAGGAATTCAAAAGAATTATATTTAGTACCTTCAACATACTGCAAGACAGAGCACAGAAAAAAAGTGACAAAATTAAGGAAAACAAAGGCAAAAATCTAGAACAATTTAAGAAAGCAATACAACAAACTGGCAAAAGAAAAATACAAACAACATAAAAATAACAGAAATCCAGAAGATTAATATTAAAATTTCAGAAATAGATAACATATTGAATGGGCAAAGGAGTAGGACAGAATCAGTGGAAGACAGATTTAGTGACATTGAAGACAAATACCTTGTTTTGGTTACATTTGTGCTGCTTGAACAGAAATATATCACAAATGGGATGACTTAAACAAACAGGAGTTTATTCTCTTACAATTTTGGAGGCTTTCAGTCCTAGTTCAAAGTTCCAGGCTGTAGGGGCTGGGTGAAAGCCCCTCGACCTTGAGCTTCAGCTCTGCCTTCTGCTCCTGGCCCACTGAAGCTGGAGCCTTTTCTTCACTCAGATAACTGCTGGCCGCTAAGGCTGACAAGCCAAGGTTGATAAGTAAAAAGGCACAGTCCCAATGTTACCAAATAATATGGCAGGCCACTAATTCAAGTCCAGATGAAGTCCCAAGATCAGCAGGATGTGGAAGGCTGTTTAACAACAACTTGGCTACATGCACAGTTCAAGCATACCAAAAGGCTAGAGCCTATTCCCAAAGCTGCTTCTTATTTATGGGAACCAGACCATATCCCTAAAACAGCTATTCAACTGCTTGTAGTAGATCCCACCATGGAGCAGACTGCCAGTCTCATCACAGGGGGTAACTACCGCCAGCTTCCCAGCCACTCAACCAGGCCCAGCCAACTTGACACACAACCTTAACTACCACATATCTCAATGCTACTATGTTAAGGGATCAATCAGAAAATAAGATAAAAAAAAGAAGAAGAAGAAGAAAGTTTCATGTGGGATACTATCAAGAGGAATAACTTATGTGTGATTGAAAAAAACAGGAAGGGACAAATAAAACAACAGAGAAAATTTTGAAGATTTATTTGGAAGAGATTTTCCCTAATATAATGACAGATAAGAAGATATCCATTCAAGAAGTTCAATGAACCCCAAACAGAATGGGCCTCAAAGGAAAATCACTGAGACTCAAATGCACCAATATCAAAGACAAAGGAAGAATGCTGAAAGCAGCGTTAAAAAAAAAAAAAAAAAGTCACCTACAAGCAGCAACCAATAAGACTATGCTCTGATTTCTTGGCAGAAACCATGCAGGTGAGAAGACAAAGGAATAAAATATATAAAACCTGAAAGAAAAGAAAAATTGCCAACCAAGAATTATATACCCACCAAAATTGGCCCTCAAAAATGATGATGAAATTAGGACATTGCCAGATAAACAAAAATTAAGACAATTAGTTAAAACCAGACCAATCTTACAAGATATGCTAAAGGTAGTTCTTCACACAGAGAATCAACAACAGAAGACAACAACCAATGATTAAGACACATAATGACATAAGCCTAATACAGTAGTAGCCAAGGTAAAATAAACTTACAAGACTGTGAACAAAGAACCAAAGATATCAATTGATAAATGCGGACAATTCAAAAAACAAAAAGAGGGAATAAATAGTGTTAGGTACAGAACTTCCAAATGGTGAGGACGTCATGACAATTACAAGATAAAACAGACTTTCTGAACTTGGGAAGGAAATTATAGATCACAGGGCAAACTCAAAGAAAAATAATGAAATTTTGCATAAAAAAAAAAAAAAGAGAGAGAGGGAAGCAAAAATATTTAGCAAATACTAAAAAAGGAGCTTGGATAGTGTAGTACCTAAGGCACTTGACTGCTAACAGAAGGCTGGCAGTTCAAACCCACCAGCCACTCCTCGGAAGGAAGATGGGGCAATCTACTTCCATAGTGATACTGCCTCGGTAACCCAAGGAGGGGTTTCTATGAGTCAGGTCCAACTCAATGGCACATAACAACAACAATAAAAAAAAAAAAAAAAAGCAATGAATGAAATTGTAACAAAATACATAAACAAAATGACCTCAACACAGAAAATTATATGCAGCAAAGAAATCAGCATCATGTAAAAACATATAACGAAATGACAACAATAAATTCACATGTGTCAATAAGTACACTGAATGTAACTGGACTATCTACATCACCCAAAAGACAAAGACAGTCCAGATAAAACAACATGACCTATTAATAAGCAGTCTACAAGTGACTAACCTTAGACACAAAGACAAAAGTGGACTAAAAATCAAAGGTTGGAAAACAGATATGTAAAGCAAATAGCAATCAAAAAAGAGCAAGGGTAGCAATATTAATATCTGATAAAATAGACTTTAAGAAAAAAAAAAAAACACCACAAGACAAAAGGAAGGATATTATATAATGATTAAAAGATCATTTGAACAACAGAACAGAATCACCATGGATATCAACACATCCAATGAAACAGCCCCGAAATACATAAATCAGATTTTAACAGATTTGAAAAGACAAATAGATAACTCCACAGTCTTAGTAGGAGACTTTAGTATACTATATCATTGTCAAAATGAAAGAAAGAACAGATTGGAAAGAAACTCAATAAAGAAATAGAAGAAGTAAAAAATACAATCAATCAACTTGATCTTATAGACATCTACACTGCACTTCACTCAACAACAACACAATATACATTCTTTTCCAGTGCACATGGAACATTCTCCAGGATAGACCATGTTATTTAACAAAGTAAGCCTCAGTAAATTTTAAAATATTGAAATACTGCAAAGCATCTTCTCAGATCACAATGCTATAAAATTAGAAATCAACAATAGGAAGACTGACAGAAAAAGAGCAAATGCATGGAAACTGAATCAAAAAAAAAAAAAAAAAAAAAAAAACAAACTCACTCACTGCCATTGAGTCAGTTCCAACTCATAGCAACTTCCATTGGGTTTCCAAGGCTGTAAATCTTTACAGAAGTAGATCAACCCATCATCCTTTCACAGAGCACCTGGTGAGTTTGAACTGCTGACCTTCCAGTTAGCAGTCAAGTGCCTTATCCACTACACCACAAGTGCTCCCCAAGACTCTTCTTAAAAACTAGTGGGTAATAGCAGAAATCAAAAAGGAAATTAAAAATTTCCTTGAATCAAATCAGAATGAAAACACAACATACCAAAATCTTTGGGACACAGCAAAAGCAGTGATCAGAGGGTATATGCAATCAGGGCACATATCAAAAAAAGAAGAAAGAGCAAAATTGACACTTTTACCCAACATCTCCAACAATTAGAAAAAGAACAGCAAAAAAGCCTATAGTCACCAGAAGTAAAGAAATAATAAAGAATTCAAGCAGAAATAAATGAAATCGAAAAAAGTCAACTAGACTAGAAAATGATTCTTTGGAAAGATTAATAAAATCAACAAACCACTGGCAAACTTAACAAAGGAAAAGAAGGGCAAGACACAAATAACAGGAATAAGAATTGAAATAAGCAACATCACAACTGAATTAACCAAAACAAAAAAGATAACATCAAGCTACTATATAGGATTGTAATCCAACAAAGTTGAAAACTCAGAAAAAATGGACAGATTTCTAGAAAAATACTACTTATGTAAACTAACACACACTCAGGTAGAAAATTTGAACAGAACCATAACAAAAGAAGAAATTGAACAAGTCATAAAAAATTACCAACAAAAAAATGTCCTGGCCCAGGTGGTTTCACTGGAGAATTTTATGAAACATTCAGAGAAGAGCTGATACCAGTTCCTACTCAAACTATTCCAGAACACAGAAAGGATGGAATCCTCCCAAATTCCATTTATGAGGTAAGTATAACCCTGATACCCAAACAAGGCAAAGATATTACTAAAAAGGAAAACTACAGACCAATATCCCTTATGAATATAGACTCTAAAATCTTCAACAAAATTCTAGCCAACAGATTCCAACAACATATCAAAAAACATAATACATCGTGACCAAGTGGGATTCATACCAGGTATGCAAGGATGGGTCAACATTAGAAAAACAATCAATGTAATCCATCACATAAGTAAAATAAGGGAAAACAATCACATGATCATATCAATCAATGCAAGAAAGGTATTTGATAAACTCCAGAACCCAGTCCTGATTAAAAAAAAAAAAAAAAACTCTCAGAAAAACAGAAATAAAAGGGAAATTCCTCACCATAATAGCGGGCATATATGCAAAACCAACAGCTAACATTATTTTCAATGGAGAGAGACTGAAACCATTTCCCTTGAGAACAGGAACCAGACAAGGGTGCCTTCTATCACCACTTATATTCAATATTGTATTAGAAGTCCTAGCCAGGGCAACAAGGCAAGAAGGGGAAATAAAAGGCATCCAAATTGGTGAGGAAGAAGTTAAACTCTCCCTATTTGCAGATGATATGATCCTGTACACAGAAAACCCAAGACACTCACAAGAAAACTACTGGAACTAGTTGAAAGATTCAGCAATGTGCCAGACACAAGAACAACATACAAAAATCAGTGGGATTCATCTACACCAGCAAAGATATCCCTAAAAAGGAAATCAAATTACAACAGCTACCAAATTGATAAAATTCTTGAGAATAAATCTTACCAGGAACATGAAAGACCTATGCAAAGAAATCTACAAAACACTAAGTCAATAAACTGTAAGAGATCTACATAAATGGAAGAATATACCATGCTCATGGATAGGAAGATTGAACACTGTGAAAATATCACTACTACCCAAAGCATTCTACACATTCAATGCAATCCCAATCCAGATTCTATCAACATTCTTTAAAGACTTGGAAAAACCAATCACTAATTTATATGGAAAGGAAAGAGACTTTGGATAATCAAAGCACTACAGAAGAAGAAAAATAAAGTAGGACATCTCCCAGATCTCAAAACCTACTATACAGCCACAGTTGTCAAAACTGACTGGTATTGGTACAAGACAGACATACAGACCAGTGGAACAGAACTGAGAACCCAGAAATAGATCGATCGATCTATGGTCAACTGATTTTTGACAAAGAGCCAAAACCCATTAAATGGAGAAGAGACAGCCTCTTTTATAAATGGTGCTGGTACAAGTGGATATCCATGTGCACAAAATTGAAACAAGATCCATACCTCACACCATACACAAAAACTAACTCCAGATGTATCATTTAAATGTGAAACCTAAAAGTATAAAGTTTATGAAAGAAAAAATAGGGAATAAATAGGCTATCAAACATAACCCAAAATGCACAAACAGCAGTAGATAAACTAGATGATTTGGACTTTCTAAAAATTAAACTCTTATGTGCATCGAAAAACTTCTGCAGAAACAGAATCTACAGATTGGCAAAAATTTTTGGCAGCAACATACTTGACAAGGGACTTATCTTTAAAATTTATAGAAAATTCCAACACCTCAACATCAAAAAGACAAACAACACAATTAAAAATGTGTAGAAGACATGAACAGATACTTCACCAAAGAAGATATTCAGGCAGCTAACAAATACATGAGGAAATATTTATGATCATTAGCCAAAAGAGAGATGCAAATCAAAACAATGATACCATCTCACCCCAGGACTAATAGCAAAGTTCAACAAGTCAGAAAATAACAAATGCTGCTGAGGATGTAGAGAGATCGGTAATCTCATACAGTGCTGTTGGGACTGTAAAATGATACACCCACTGTGGAAACTAGTATGGTGACTCCTTAAAAAGTGGAAATAGAAATACCATTTGATCTAACATCTCATTGCTCTGTATATATCCTGAAGAAGTGAGAACCAGGACACAAATAGATATGCACACACCCTGTTCATTGCAGCACTATTCACAACAGCAAAGGGATGGAAGCAACCTAAGTGTCCATCAATGGAGTAATGGGTAAGCAAACTATGATGCATACATACAATGTAATATTATGCAACACTAAAGAATAATGTAGAATCCAAGAAACATCGCATAACTTGAAGGACATTATGATGACTGAAATATGTCAATCACAGAAGAACAAATATTGTATTAGTCCATTAATGTCAAAAGTCAACAAAACGTTTATATATGAAAGTAAAGGTTTTTTTATTGATTACCAGGGATGGGGGGGGAGAGAAAATTGCTAGATAGGTAAAAGACAAGTATTGATTTGGGTGAGGGACAGGCAATACACCCAAAGCAAGTGATCAAAATAATAACACTAAGGAAAAGAAAGACACAGAGAGGTACACAAGAGGTACAGACAACAAAAATAAACACTTTTATATACACAATACTGCATTATCAGTAATAATAAACATTAAGCTATGGGTAGATAAATACGTAGACAGCCTAAATGATCAAATATGTCTAGGCAAAAGGGAATATACCCATGACCATATGTAAGGTTGGCAGATGATAGTTATACATATGTATTTGTAGGTGCTATAAGAATGTCCATATAAATGAACAAAATGTCCATATAAATGATAACATCTTAGTCACAGTAAATAACTCTGAGGAAGCAAGTTATTGGAACTGTATGCTCAGGATCATGGTTGCAGGGGACATCAAGCTCATTTGGCATATAGTACACAAAAACATTTTTCTACATTCTACTTTGGAGAGTAGTGACTGAGGTCTTAAAAGCTTGTGAGCCCCAATATAGATGCAACAATTGGTGTCTCCTCGTCCAGAGCAAAGAAAAATGAAGAATCCAAAGACACATGGAAACAATTAGTCCAAGGGACTAGTGGACTAGTGGATCATGCGAACTTCAGACCACATCTAGATTACATCTAGAACTAGATGGTATCCGGCTACTACAGTCAATCCTCTGAAAAGGGATCAGTGAAGGAAATCCTGGATAGAGTGGGAGATAACTGTGAAATAAAACTCACAATCATAAAAAAAAAAAAAAAGACCGGGCTTACTGGTATGACAGGCACTGTTAAAACCCAAGACTGTGGCCACTAGTCATTCTTCAGGCATAGAACTGAACTCATGCCATGGTTTTCAGCAAAATAATAGACAGGCATGTAAGGTGAACATTTACACTAGGTGAGCACATTCCTTAGAACAATAAACCAGGGGAGATTAGAAGGGCAGTATTTGCACAGGGAGATGGCTCAGAGGGCAAGAATGCACAGGAAAGAAGGACACATAGAAAAGGTAACCACAAGCAGAAGTAGTAAGAGAGCTGTTACACTGTAGGGAATTGCAGTCAATTTCATGAAACAAAATGTGTATGAACTGCTATATGGAAAATGAATTTGCTCTGTTAACTTTCACCCAAATCACAATTTAAAAAAAAAAAAAAAAAAACTTATTTGGTTCTAAGGCTCAGAACATGTTTCCCTGCAGGTCTGTGACCCTTGAATAAAACTATAAAAGTCTCTTCAACTTAACTTTCATCCAGACCACTTATTCACCATCATATGATGATATGATGATAAGAAAAGACTGATAAGCTCTTAAAACAACTGACAAAATCAAGAACTTGAGATCTGTTTAATGAAACTATTGATCTATACAAAGGGATGTAGGGAGACTCAAAGTACATACTTTGGCCACTAGTGACATTGCAGACTTCTTCCAGATCCATTAAATAGGCATCTGGTCTAAATGTTAGCACTATACTTGTGTGGTTGTGGCCCTCAGATCCTCACAACAGACACTGTATATCTCCTCTGCTAATGGAAGCATGACTCTGTTTTTCAGTGGATGATTTACACCAAATCATGACATCCCAAATTCTCTCTGACACATATTCATTTTCTCAGCTTCCCTTCAACTAGCAAGATGTTAAAATGAGTTGAAGCAAACTCGATGGCAACTAACAACAACAACATACAAAATCAAGAGCCAACATTATTCTCAACAAAGAGAGATTGAAAGCATTCCCCTTAAGAACAGGAACCACATAAGGATATCTTTTATCACGACTTTCATTCAGTATTTTACTAGAAGTCCTAGCTGTAAATAAAACAAGAAAGGAAAATAAAAGGCATCCAAATTGGTAAGGAAGAAGTAAAACTATGCTTATGTGCAGATAAAAATAGAAAATCCAGGAGTTCTGGTAAGATGGTGGAGTAGGCACAGACCCTCTTCAAAAAAGAAAAGGGGAACCAATTAACACACATACAGAAGATAATCCTTGAGCCCTAAGCTTTGAAGGGAAGGATACAGAAGTGGACCAAACTCCAACTAGTAGAAGAATTTGCATGAAAATACCAAAAAGGGAGACATACAGAGCTGCAGTATAGCAGCAATCCTGATGGCACACATAGATTGTACTCTGCCGAGTGGTGTTAGGACCTAAGAATTGACTTAAAAATCGGCACTGCTAGCCAGGGACTGCATGGGGGACTGCACTGGTGGCTGGTGAATAAAAGGGGAAGCAGTGAAGAGAAAAGCAGGCTGAGCTGTGGAATTTTGCCAGTGGGCGCAGCCATTTTGGATGTTTATAAGTGGTTCGACCATTTTGGATATGAAAAGTGACAGCATTCTCTCAGATTCCAGGGACTCAGGAATAGGCTCCACTTGCCCGGAACCACAATGACATTCCAGATGCCAACAACTGGAAAGGTGTGAAATTCCCCTTGTTACCCTTATACCCCACACCCCCTTGTTGAGGTGCGGCCATGCATCAATCCCACCCAAGCTCTGGGCCGGCAAGAATTCCATCCCAGTCTGTGTGATTGGATGGAGCCTGGGTGCCCTTCACTGCCCAGATTTTTTTTTTCCTTGTTTTTCAGTTTGTATTTGTCTGTTTTAAAATTACTTATTATTATTATTGTCCTTTTTATTATTATTCCTTATTCTTCCTATCTCAGGTTCTAGTGTTCAGCTTTTTCTTTCTTCCCTGTTGCTGGTTCCAATTTTTTTTTGTTTCTCATGGTTAACCCCGTTCCCTGTTTTTCTTTTTGCTTTTTTCCCATTTTTTCTTCATTGTTCTACTCTACCTTTTTTCTCTTATTGCCCTCTCCCCAGATATTGAGGGTTTTAATTTTTCTTCTTCTTCTTCTTTTATTTTTAATGATCGTTCCTGTCAGTTTATGTGGTGTGTGTTTTTGGTCAGCTTGCTTTTATATTTTTGATGATTTTTCAATTGTTGTTTTTGTCTGAGAGGGAGACAACAACAGTGCCCATATGATGCAACCACACCCACAATTTCTGAAGCTCCACTTACTGAGTGAGAGCCAGCATCTCCTTCTCCACCAACTGGCCAATGATAAATGACCACCAAGAAGAGCCTGACTCTCCCTTACTGCTCACATTGAACAGGTAACAGAGATCTAAATACAACAACATCGCAATGTTTCGAAGAAAACAGACCATCACAGTCTACACAAAGAAGCAATATAAAGCAGTAGAAACAAGGGAACAGGATACAGACCCAGAACACATCACCGAAGAAGAAGTCACATTGGAATTGCCTGATTAGGAATTCAAAAGAATTATATTCAGGTATCTTCAAAGAACTGAGAGACAGATCAAGGAAAACACTGACAAAATTAAGGAAAACACAGGGAATACCCAAAACAATTTTAGAAAAAAATACAAGAACAAAATGGCAAAATAAATGAAAAGTCAGAAATGATACAAAATCTACAGATAGAAATCCAGAAGATCAATACTAAATTGTCAGAAATAGGTAATACATTTGAAAGGACAAAAGAGTAGAATTGAATCAAAGGAAGACAGAATTAATGAGATTGAAGACAAATACCTGAATACTTCTTTGGAAAGGGATAGATCAAAACAAAATGAAGAAATCAAATGAAACAACCTATGTGTAATTGGAATTCAAGAATAGGAAGAGAGAAAGAAAACCATGGAGAAATTTTAAATATTTGTTGGAAGAGAACTTCCCTGATATGATGAAAGATGAGAATATATCCATTCAGGAAGTCCAACAGACCCCAAACAGGATAGACCTCAAAAGAAAATAACCAAGACATATCAACAACAAACTCATCAAAACCAAAGACAAAGAAAGAATCCTGAAATCACCATGGGAAAAACGAAAAGTTACCTACAAAGGACAACCAATAAGAATATGTTCTGATTTCTCGGCAGAAACCATGTAGTCAAGAAGGCAATGGGATGGTATATATAAAACCCTGATAGAGAATAATTTCAAAACAAGAATAATATACCCGGCAAAACTGTCCCTCAAATATGATGGTGAAATTAGGAGATTTGCAGATAAACAGAAATTAGGAGAATTTGTTAAAACAAGACCAAACTTACAAGAGATATAAAAGGGAGTCCTTTGAACAGAGAACAAAAAATAGCGAACAACAATCAACCACTAACAGACAAGATGACATAACCCACAAACCAACACAGCTATGGACATAACCAAAGTAAAATAAGCTTACAAGACTATAAACAGAGAAGCAGAGACATCGATTAGAAAGTGAGGACAACTACAAACTGAAAAGAGGGGAAAAATAGTGCAATTACAGAACTGCAAATGATGAGGTAGTCAAGAGAGTTGCAAGATAGAATGGACTGTTCTAAAATTGAGGAGAAATTATAAATCACAGGGTAACTTCAAAGAAAATGATAAACCTTCACATCAAGACAAAAAAGAGGACAATCACAAATATTTAGCAAATACAAAAACAGACCAACAAAGGAAATAATAACATGATTCACAAAAATAATGAGCTCAGCACAGAAAATTATATGGAACAAAGAAACCAAGAGCACCATGAAAAACACATAACAAAATGACAGAAACCAATTCACACTTTTTGATAATTACACTGAATTAAATACACCACTCAAGAGACAGAGAGTTGCAGATTGGATAAGAAAATATAATCCTTCAATATGCTGCCTACAAGAGACACACCTTAGAGACAAAGACAAAAACAGACTAAAAATCAAAGGTTGGAAAAAGATATATCAAGCAAATGGCAATGAAAGAAGAGCAGGAGTGGCAATATTAATTTCTGATCAAATTGACTTTAAGACAAAAACCACCATACAAGACAAGGAAGGACATTATATAATTAAAAGATCAATTGACCAAGAAGATATAACCATAATAACTATCTATGGACCCAAGGAAAGAGTTCCAAAATACATTAATCAGACTTTGGGAGACTTTAACTCGCCACTTTCAATAGAAGATAGAACAACTGGAAAGAGATTAAACAAAGATGAAGAAGAACTAAACAATACAACCCACCAAGTTGACCTAATAGACATCTACAGAGCACTTCACCCAACAACAGCACAATATACATTCTTTTCCAGTGCAACATATGTTAGGCCATAAAGCAATCCTTCATAAATTTAAAAACATAAAAATACTGCAAAGAATCTTCTCAGATCATAATGCTATCAAATTTGAAATCAACAATAGGAAGATCAACACAAAAAGAGTAAACACATGGAAACTGAATAACACCCTCCTTGAGAAAGACTGGGTAAGAAAAGAAATCAAAACTGAAATTCAAAAATCACTTGAATCAAATGAGAATGAAAACACAACACACAAAAATCTTTGGGACACAGCAAAAGCAGTGATCAGAGGCCAATTTATAGCAATACATGCACACATCAAAAGAAGAAAGAGCCAAAATCAACACTTTAAACCAACATCTCCAATAATTAGAAAATGATTAGCAAGAAAAGCCTACAGTGACCAGAAGAAAGGAAATAATCAAGATTCGAGCAGAAATCAATGACACAGAAAACAGAAGGGCAATAGAAAAAAACAAGACCAGAAGGTGGTTTTTTTTAAAAGAATAATAAAATTAACAAACCCCTGGCAAATTTAACAAAGGAAAGGAGAAAGAGAATGCAAATAACATGAATAAGAAATGATATGGTCACCCTCACAACAGAACAAACTAAAATAAAAAGGATAAAATCAGGAAACTATGATTTTCAACAAATTCGAAAATCTGGAAGAAATGGACTGATTTCTAGAAACACATCACTTACATAAACTAACACATACTGTGGTGGAAAAACTGAACAGAGCCATAAAACAAGAAGAAATTAAACAGGTCATAAAAAAATTACCAGCAAAAAAAAAAAAAAAAAAGTCCAGGCACAGATAGTTTAACTGGAGAATTCTACAAAATGTTTAGAGAAGAAATGACACCAATTCTACTCAAACTATTCCAAAACATGCAAAAGGATGGAATCCTAATTCATTTCATGAAGCAAGCATAACTTTGATATCAAAACCAGACAAAGACATCACTCAAAAGGAAAACTCAGACCAATATCCCTCCATGAATATAGATGCAAAAATCTTCAACAAAATCCTAGCCAATAGACTCCAACAACATATCTAGAAAATAGTCCATTATGACCAAGTGGAGTTTATATTAGGTATGCAAGGATGGTTCAACATTAGAAAAACAATCAACACTATCCACCACATAAATAAAAGAAAGGAAAACAACCAAACGATTATATCAATTGATGCAGAAAAGGCTTTTGATAAAATCCAACACTTATTCCTGATTAAAATTCTCAGCAAAACAGGAATACAAGGGACATTCCTCAACATAATAAAGGGCATTTATGCAAAACCAACAGCCAACATTATTCTCAATGGAGACAGACTGAAGCCATTCCTCTTGCAAACAGGAATCAGACAAGGATGCCCTCTATCACCACTTCTATTCAACACTGTACTGAAAGTCCTAGCCAGGGCCATAAGGCAAGAAAGGGAAATCAAAGGCATCCAAATTGGTAAGGAAGAAGTCAAACTATCCCTATTTGCTCGATGATATGATCCTATACCTAGAAAACCCAAGAGACTCAGGCAAAAATCTACTGGAACTAATTGAGAGATTTAGCATCATGGCAGAATACAAGATCAACATCCAAAAATCAGTTGCATTACTCTACACCAGCAAAGAGATTGCTGAAAAAGAAATAAGGAAATTAATACCTTTTACAATAGCTACCAAAAAAATAAAATACTTGGGAATAAATCTTGCCAGGGACACAAAAGACCTCTACAAAGAAAACTATAAAAAACTACTTCAAGAAACCACAATAGATCTACAAAAATGGAAGAACATCCCATGCTCGTGGATAGGAAGACTGAACATTGTGAAAATGTCAATTCTACCCAAAGCAATCTATACATTCAATGCAGTCCCAATCCAGATCCCATCAACATTCTTTAAGGATATAGAAAAAACAATCATTAAATTTATATGGAAAGGAAAGAGACCTCAGATAAGCAAAGCACCACTGAAGAAGAGGAGCAAAGTAGGAGGTCTAACACTGCTATATCTGAAAACCTACTATAAAGCCACAGTAGCCAAAACTGCCTGGTATTGGTATAATGACAGGCACATAGACCAATGAAATAGAATCAAGAACCCAGAAATAGATCCATCGACCTATGGTCAGCTGATCTTTGACAAAGGGCCAAAATCCATTAAAGGGGGAAGAGAATGTTTAATAAATGGTGCTGGCAAAACCGGATATCCATTTGCAGAAAAATGAAACACAATCTGTACCTCATACCATACATAAAAACTAACACCATATGAATCAAAGACTTAAATGTGAAAACGAAAAGTATAAAGTTCCTCAAGGAAAAACTAGGGGCAAATTCAGGAGCACTAATATATGACATAGGGGAGCTCTGGTAGCATAGTGGCTAAGACACATGCCTGCTAACCAGACGGCTGGCAGTTCAAACCCACCAGCCAGTCGTCGGAAGGAAGGTTGGGCAATCCTACTTCCATAATGATACTGCCTCAGAAACCCAAGGAGGGGTCGCTATGAGTCGGGTTTGACTCGACGGCACATAACAACAACAACAAATATATGACATAAATAGACTATCAAAATGCACAAACAGCAGAAGAGAAATTAGATGAATGGAACCTTATCAAAATTAAATATTTATGTGCTTCCAAAGACTTCTCCAAAAGAGTCAAAACAGAACATACAGATAGGGAAAAAATATTGGGCAATGACATATCTGACAAGGAACTTCCTCTAGAATTTACAGAAAACTCCAACACCTCAACAACAAAAAGACAAATAATCCAACTAAAAAATGGGCAGAATACATGAATAGACACTTCATCAAAGAGGATATTCATGCAGCCAACAAACATACGAAGAAATGCTCACAATCATTAGCCATTAGAGATGCAAATCAAAACAAAAATGAGATACCATACGGCCCCAGCACTAGTTCAACAAGACAGAAAATAACAAATGCTGGCGAGGTTGCAGAGAGATTGGGACTCTCATACACTACTGGTGGGACTGTCAAATGGTGCAACCACTGTAGAAAGCAGTATAGCAATTCCGTAAAAAGCTGAAATTAGAAATACCATTTGTCTCACCCAATCCATTACTAGGTATATATCCTAAAGAAGTAAGAGCCAGGACAAGAATACATATAAGCATGCTCACGTTCATCACAGCACTATTTACAACAGCCAAAAGATAGAAACAAACTAGGTGTCCATCAACCGAAGAATGGATAGCCAAACTATGGTACATACATACAATGGAATATTATGCAACCTTAAAGAATAAAGCAGAATCTGCAAAAGACCACATAACCTGGATGAACTTGAAGGATGTAATGCTGAGTGAAATGAGTCAATCACAGAAAGACAAATATTGTATTAGTCCATTATTGTAAAAAGTCAAAGAATGGTTCCTATATGGAAGGAAATTTTCTTTGTTGGTTACCAGGGGTGGAAGGGGAAGGGAGTGAACTGTTATATAGGTAGAGACAAGTATTGATTTGGGTGATGAGAATAGCAATGTACCAAATGTGAGTGATCAACACAGTGGCATTGAGGAAGTGGAAGACATAGAGAGGTACATAGGAAGTACAGACAACAAAGATGAGCCCTTTTGCATATACAGTACTGCGTTGCCAGTGAAGGCAAACATGGATATATGGGTGGATAGATGGGTGGACAGGCTGAACTATTAGGTATGTCTATGAAATGGGGAGTGTATCAAAGAACATGTATAGGGTTGGCAGACAATGTTTCTACAAGTTATAGGTATGTTTTGTAAGAATTCCCAGGTGTATAATAGAGCTGATAAGGGACAAGGTCACTTGGTCACAGCTGGCTATCCATAGGGAGCCAGTAGTGGGCTCAGGACCACAGTCACAGGGGACATCAAGTTCAATTGGCATAACATACTATACAAAACATTGTTCCACATCCTAGTTTGGTGAGTTGCGACTGGGATCTTAAAAGCTTGCAAGCTGCCATTTAGATGTAACAATGGGTCTCTCCTCATCTAGAGCAAAGAAGAATGAAGAAAACCAAAGACTCATAGAAACAATTAGCCCAAGTGACTGGTACACCATCCAATCCTCAGCCTATATATCTATGAGACCAGAAGAACTAGATGGTGCCCTGCTACCACTGTCTACCACTCAGTGGAGGACCTATGTAGAAGGCCCTGGATAGAGTGGCTGAACAATGTGGAACAAAACTCAAAATTATTTGAAAAAAAATTTTAAAGGACCAGGTTTGTTGGTCTGATAGAGCCTGATGGAACCACTAAGACTATGGTCTCTAGCTGCCCTTCAGGTCTGGAACTGAATCCAATCCTGTGGCTTCCAGCCAAACAAAAGACAGGTATATGAGGTGATCATTTACATTAGGTAGATACACTCCTTGGAGAGAACAATCATGGAAGAATAGAAGGGTTGTGTATGCATAGGGAGACAGCTCAGGAGGCAGAATGGCATGGAAGGCTGGACACAGGGAAGAGGTAACTATGTGGAGGAACTGGGAGGGAAGCTGTTGCATTGTGGGAAATTGCAGTCAGTGTCATGAGACTAAGTGTATGTGAACTGCTGTATGGAAAGTAAATCTGCTCTGTAAACTTTCACCCAAATCACAATAAAAAATGAAAGATAGAAAATCCCAGATACTATACAAGAAAGCTACTGGAACTAATAGAAGGATTTAGCAAAATGTCAGAGTACAAAATCATCATACAGAAATCATTTTCCAAAAGATCAGGAAAACAGTATCATTTACAATAGATCCAAAAAGGATAAAGTACTTAGGAATAAAGCTAGTTAGAGACAAAACACATACACAAAGAAAACTAGAAAATAGTACTGCAAGAGAAAGCAGGAGAGACCAAAATAAATGGATAAACATACCATGTTCATAAGTAGGAAGTTTTAACATTGTGAAAATGTCAGTACTACTGAAAGTGACCTATACATATAACACAATCCCTATTAAAATTTCAACAATATTCTTTTACAATACAAAAACCTATCACCAACTTTATATGGAAAGAAAAAGACTCTAAATAAGCAAATCACTCCTAAGAAAGAAGAACAATTTAAGAGGCCTCACACTGTCCTCGAGTCAATCCTGATTCATAGCATCCCCTCCTTGGGTTTCCAAGGTATTATCTCTATGGAAGTAGATTGCTCAGTCTTCTATCTGAGGAGTGTCTGGTGGGTTTGAACTGCTAGCCTTCTGGTAAGCAGTCAAACACCTTAAGCACTATGCTACCAGAGCTCCCTTCTCGATCATAGAATCTGCTATACATTCATAGTAGTGAAAATAGCCTGGTTTCAGTACAATGATAGACAAACGGAACAATGAAAATGAATTAAGAATCTAGAAATAATTACATCCATCTATAGAAAGTTGTTCTTCAACAAATAGTTGAAATCCATTAAATGGAGAAGAGATAGTCTCTTTAACAAATAGCTCTAGTGAAACTGGATATCTATATGCAGAAAATAAAAAGAACCCATATATCTGACCATATACAAAAAAATAACTCAAGAGGGATCAAGACCTAAATGTAAAACCTAAAACTATAAAGATCACCAAAAGAAAAAATAGGGGCAAACTTAGGGGCCCTAAATATGACATAAATACACTGTCAAACATAAATAAAAATGTACAAACATTTGGAGAATGTCTAGAAGACAAACTAGATGACTGGGATATCCTAAAAACTAGACATTTACATGCATCAACAGACTTCACCAGAAGAGTAAAAAGAGAGTTCCAGTAAGATGGAAGAATAGGCAGAAAAACTTCACAGGCTCTCTTCAACAAACAAAATGGGAACCAATCAACAAAGATAAAGACAATAATTCTGGACTCTTGAGCCTTGAAGGGAAGGATATAGAAGTGGACTAAACTCCAACTAGCAGAAAAATTTGCATGAAAACACCAAAAAAGGAGACATATGGAGTGGCAGTCTGGTGGCGATCCTGACAGTACAGACAATTTGGATATTGCCGAGTGGGGGTAAGACTTAAGAATTAATCCCAAAAGCAGCCCTGCTAGACAGGGACTGCACAAAGGACTACTCTGGTGGCTGGGGAATAAGAGGGAAAGCAGCGAAGAGGACAGGGAGCTGAGCTGTGGACTTTTGTCTGTCCAGAGGGTGTAGCCATTTTGAATGTTTACAAGCAGCTTGACCATTTTGGATATTTAAAGTGACAGCATCCTCCCAGATTCCAGGGACTTAAGAACTTAAGACTTCTCTGGTGCCTGGGGAATAAAAGGGAAAGAAGTGAAGAGTAAATGGTGGGCTGAGCTGTGGACTTTTGTCTGTCCGGAGAGCGCAGCCATTTTGAATGTTTACAAGCAGCTTGAACATTTTGTATATTTAAAGTGACAGAATTCTCCCAGATTCCAGAGACTAAAGAATAGGCTCCATGGGCCAGTAACCCCAAGGACATTCTGGAGCTGGATGACTGGAAAGGTGGGACATTCCCCTTCATACTCTCACACCCCACACCCTTTTGGTGAATGGAGGTGTGGCCATCCCTCACTCCCACTCATCTTCTGAGCCCACAGGAACCCCACCCCAGTCTATGTGCTCTGACAGAGACTGGGTGCCCTGCCCTGCCATACCCCCATGTCTTTTTTTCTTTTTTAGTTTGTGGGGTTTTGTCTGTTTTGAAACTACTACTATTACTTTTATTCCTTTTACTATTATTCTTTATTCTTCCCCTCCAAGGTTCTAGTTTTCAGCTCTTTTCTTTTCCCTATTCCTAGCTGCAATTTTTTTTTCCCTTCTCTCTTTCTCATTGTTAAACACATTCATTGTTTTTCTTTTTGTGTTGTTCCCATTTTTCCTTCATTATTCTCTTTCTCTACCTTTGTTCTCTTATTGCCCTCTCCCAAGATACTTCTGCTGTTTTTTGTTTTGTTTTGTTTTCTTTTCTTTTACTTCTTTTTCCCTTTTTTCTTTTTAGTTACTGTTCAAGTGTGATTTTTTATCCATTTGTTTTACTTTTTTCATGGTTATTAAATTGTTGTTTTTGCCCACCTGAATGGAAAACAACAGTCCCCATATAACACAACTACACCCACACCTCCTGCAGCTTCACTTACTGAAAGCCATGACTTCCTTCTCCATCAAAGGGCCTAAGATAAATAACCACTAAGAACAGCCTGACTCACTCCTGGCTGCTCCTCACAAATAGTTAATAGAGATCTAAATACAATAATGCCACAATTTCTCGGAGACAACAGACCATCATAGTCCATATAAAGAAGCAAGATAAAGTGGTAGAAACAAGGGAGCAGGATACAGACCCAAACACATGACTGAGGAAGCAGCATTGGAACTCTCTGATAAGGAATTCAAAAGAATTTTATTTAGGCATCTTCAAAGGTTTGAGAGACAGACCAAGGAAAACACAGACAAAACCCTAGAAGAATTTTAGAAAAAATACAAGAACAAAATGACAAAATAAATGAAAAATTAGAAATGATTCTAAATCTACAGATAGAAATCCAAAAGATTAACACTAAATTGTCAGAAATAGATAACACATCAGAAGGACAAATGAGTAGAATTTATGCAATGGAAGACAGAATTAATGACATTGAAGACAAATACCTGAATACTTCTTTGGAAAGGGATCAGTCAGAGGAAAGAACAAAAGAAAATGAAGATAGCCTGAGGTTCATGTGGGACACCATCAAAAGGAATAACCTATGTGTTATTGGAATTTCAGAACAGGAAGAGAATAATAAAACCACAGAGACATTTGTCCAAGATTTTTTGAAGGGGAACTTCCTTGATATGTTGAAAGATGAGAATATATACATTCAGGAAGTCCAACGAACCGCAAACAGGATAGACCCTCCCCCCGAAAAAAATCACCAAGACGTATCATCATCAAACTTATCAAAACCAAAGACAAAGAAAGAATCCTGAAAGCTGCAAGGGAAAAACAAAGAGTTACTAACAAAGGACAACCAGTATGAATAAGCTCTGATAACTCAGAAGAAACCATGCAAACGAGAAGGCAATGGGACGGTATATATAAAACCCTGAAAGAGAAAAATTTTCAACCAAGAATTATATACCCAGCAAAATTGTCCCACAAATATGATGGTGAAATTAGGAGATTTCCAGATAAACAGAAACAACGGGAATTTGTTAAAACAAGACCAACCTTACAAGAGATATTAAAGCGAGGCCTTGAACAGAGAACCAAAATAAGCAAATAACAACCGACCATTAATACACAAGATGACATAACCCAGAAACCATAGCTATGGACATATCCAAAGTAAGATAAGCTTAAAAGATTGTAAACAGGGACCAGAGATATCAAGTGGAAAATGAGGACAACTACAAACCAAAAAGAGGGAAAATACTGTCCAGTTACAGAACTTCTAAATGGTGAGGAAGTCAAGAGACTTGCAAGACAGAATGGATGGCTCTACTCGCAGGGAGAAAATTATAATTCACAGAGTAACCTCAAAGAAACCTTCACATCACAATAAAAAAGAGGACAGGCACAAATATTCAGCAAATAATAAAACAATAGCACAAAGGAAAAGATAACACAAGTCATAAACATAATGAGCTCAGAACTGAAAATAATATGGAACAGGTATACCATGAAAAAACACATAACAATATGACAGCAACTAATTCATACTTATCAATAATTACACTGAATGCTAATGGATTAAATGCACCACTCAAGAGACAGAGAGTTGCACACACACCTTGGAGACAAAGGCAAAAACAGACAAAAAATCAAAGGCTGAAAAAAGATATATCAAGCAAATGGCAACCATAAAAGAACAGGAGTGGCAATATTAATTTCTGATCAAATTGACTTTAAGACAAAAACCACCATATGAGACAAGGAAGGACATTATATAATGATTAAAGGATCAATTGAACATGAAGATATAACCATAATAAATATCTATGGACCCAATGATAGAGCCCCAAAATACATAATCAGACTTTAAAACAGCTGAAAAGTCAAATACTTGACTCCACAGTCATATTGGGAGACTTATATACACCACTTTCCATGAAAGACAGAACAACTGAGAAGAAATTCAACAAAGATGCAGAAGAGCTAAACGATACAATCCACCAACTTGACCTTATAGACATCTACAGAGTACATCACCCAACAACAGTACAATATACATTCTTTTCCAGTGCACATGGAACATTTTCCATGATAGACCATATGTTAGGCCATAAAGTAAGCCTTCGTAAATTTAAAAAACAGAGAAATACTGCAAAGCATCTTCTGAGAACATAATGCTATCAAATTTGAAATCAACAACAGGAATATCAACAGAAAAAGAGTAAACACATGGAATCTGAACAACATACTCCTTGAGAAAGACATGGTAAGAGAAAAAATAAAAAATGAAATTCAAAAATTCCTTGAATCAAACGAGAATGAAAACACAACTGTGTTAGATTGGGTTCCCTAGAGAAACACAAAAACCAGCAAAGCATATATATAGAGAGAAAGAGAGAAAGAGAGAGAAATTTATCTTAGGAAAATGGCTCACAAACGTATAGAAGCCGGCAAGTCCAAAGTCCCTGGAGGAACGTCAGGCTGGCAGCAGCCTTAGCTTCCACAAGCGCAGGGGGCTGAATAATTCAAGGCTGGCAGGCAGCACACTGGTTGTTGACTCCAACAAAAGACGAACCCAAGATCTCCAGGCCAAGCGGTGGGCTGCTCACTCACGTTTGTAGTCAGCACACCAGGGTTCCTCAAAGAATGTCTCTCTTCCCAGGATGTCCCTGGATAGCCTGGAAGCAGGCCACACCCCTAGGGAAACTCCCCTTGGGCAGATTGGCCACTCAGAACACAGTCATCCGATCCCATCATGGGAACAACCACACAGAACTGGGGTCCAACCAAGTTGACACACAACTCCAACTATCACAGTCCACCCCTTGTTAACTTGGCAGTTGTACACATCTTATTAACCATATACAATCTCTAAATAAGGACAATTACAGAGTCATATGTGTGCCTAACATGATACGTTAACACACATACAACCAAAATGCATTAACCTTATTTACATTTCACAGCTCAGAACAAGGAAACAAAAATATTTGATGCACATATACAATGAAAAAATGTAGCAATCACAGTCCTCGTTTCTGCAGCTGGTCACGTGGTCGTAGCTGATATTCAGAACTACCTTCTTCCACCACCCATTCTTTATTTCCCTTGCCCACAGCAAGCACCTCAGCTGATCGTGGTTCTTTGCCTGGTGGGGTGACCCAAACCTTCATTCCTGAAGGGTCTGGGCCGTTA
>NW_006921786.1:5957565-5964952 GCF_000298275.1 Orycteropus afer afer | reverse complement strand
AAAAAAAAAAAAAAACCTACTATACAGGCACAGTAGTCAAAAGTGTCTGGTACTGGTTTAATGACAGACACATACACCAGTGGAATAGAATTGAGAACCCAGAAACAGATCCTTCGACCTATGGTCAGTTGATCTTTGACAAAGGGCCAAAATCCATTAAATGGGGAAGAGAATGTTTGTTTAATATATGGTGCTGGAAAAACTGGAAATCCTTTGCAGAAAAATGAAACACGATTTGTACCTCACACCATACACAAAAAGTAACTCCAAATGGATCAAAGACCTAAATGTGAAAGCTATAACTATAGAGTTCCTCAAGGAAAACCTAGGGTAAATTTAGGGGCCCTAATATATGGCATAAACAGACTTTCAAGTATAACCCAAAAGGTACAAACAGCAGAAAAGAAATGAGATTAGTGGGACCTTCTAAAAATTAAATTTTATGTGTTTCCAAAGACTTCTCCAAAATAGTCAAAAGAGAACATACAGATTGGGAAAAAAATATTTGGTAATAACATATCTGACAAGGGACTTATCTCCAGAATTTATAAAAAAACTCCAACACCTCGATAACAAAAGGACAAATAATCTAATTAAAAATGAGCAGAAGATATGAGTAGACACCTCACGAAGGAGGATATTCAGGCGCCCAACAAAAATATGAAAAAATGCTCACAATCATTAGCTGTTAGAGTGATCCAAATCAAAACAATGAGATACCATCTTGCTCCAGCACTAGTAGCAAAGTTCAACAAGACAGAAAATAACAAATGCTGGTGAGGATGTGGAGAGATTGGGACTCTCATACACTTCTTGTGGGACTGTAAAATGGTACAACCATTGTGGAAAGCAGCATGGTGACTCCTCAAAACGTTAGAAATAGAAATACCATTTGACCCAGCCATTCCATTACTAGGTATATATCCTAAAGAAGTGAGAGCCAAGCCAAGAAGGCATATGCATACCCATGTTCATCGCAGCACTATTTACAATAGCCAAAAGATGGAAACAACCTAGGTGCCCATCAACTGAGGAATGGATACACACAATGGAATACTATGCAACCCTAAAAAATAACCTAGAATCTGGAAAACAACGCATAACTTGGATGAACTTGGAGGACATTATGCTGTGTGAAATAAGTCTATCACATAAGGACAAATATTGTATTAGTCCGTTATTGTAAAAATCAAGGAAAGTTTTATCTATGGAAGGAAATTTTTGTTGTTGGTTACTAGGGGCAGGAGGGGAGGGGAGGGAACACTGTTAGATAGGCAGAGATAAGTACTGATTTGGGTGAAGAGAAGGGCAATGTACCAAATGTGAGTGATCAACATGGTGGCACTGAGGAAGAGGAAGACATAGAGAGGTACATGAGTGGTACAGACAACAAAGATAAACCCTTTTGCACATATAGTATTGTGTTGTCAGTGAAGGCAAACATGGGTATATGGGTGGATAGATGTGTGGACAGGCTTAAGTATTAGGTATGTCTATGAAGCTGGGAGTGTACCCAAGACCATGCATATGGCTGGCAGACAATGGTCCTATAAATGTATTTGTATGATTTGAATTCCCTTGTGTATAGCAGAGCTGACAAAGAACACGGTTGTAGTCACTTCTTGGTCACAGCCAGCTATTCAGAGGGACCGAGTAGTTGGACCTGTGGGTTCAGGACCATAGTCACAGGGGACATCAAGCTCAACTGGCATAATATATTACACAAAACATTGTTCCACCTCCTACTTTGGTGAGTAGCAACTGGGATTTTAAAAGCCTGCAAGCAGCCATCTAGGTCCAACGATGGATCTTTCCTTGTCCAGCACAAAGAAAAATGAAGAAAATTAAAGATTTGTGGAAAGAATTAGTCCTAGCGACTGGTACACCATGTGATCTGTAGCCTATACGACTATGAGCTGAGAAGCACTAGATGGTACCAAGCTACCAAGGTCAACCACTCAGAGGGGAATCTATGTAGGAGACCTTGGATAGAAAGGGAGAACAATGTAGAACAAAACTCAAAAGCATTTGGAGAAACAAAAGCGGGGTGGGGGGGGATGAGGTTTGCTGGTCTGATAGAACCTGGTGGATCCACTGAGACTATGGCCCCTAGCTGCCCTTTAGGTTTAGAATTGAACCCACACCTTTGGCTTCCAGCCAAGCAAAAGATAGGCAAAGGAGTCGAACATTTAACCGAGGTAAATACACTCCTTGGAGAGAACAATCATGGGAGAAAGAAGGGCTGTTTATGCACATGGAGACAGCTCAGGGGACAGGGGTGCATGGAAGGATGGACACAGGGAAGAGGTGACTATCGTGAGGAAGTGGGAGGGGAGCTGTTGCATTGTGGTGAATTGCGGTCAATGCCATGAGACAGTATGTGAACTGCTTTATAGAAAGTGAATTTGCTCTGTAAATTTTCACCCAAATCACAATTTAAAAAAAAAAAAAAAAATGAGAGAGCAAAAAGAGAACTTATAGACTGGGAAAAAAAGTTTGGCAATAACATACCTGACAAGGGACTAATCTCTAAAATTTATATAAAACTTCAACACCTCAACAAAAAAAGGACAAACAATCCAACGAAAAAACAGGCAGAGGACATGAACAGACACTTCAACAAAGAAGACACTTAGGTGGCCAACAAACACATGAAGAAATGTTCTAGATCATTACCTATTAAAGAGATGCAAATCAAAACTATGAGTTATCATCTCACACTGGCATTAATAGCAAAGTTCAAAAAACAGAAAACAAGAAATGCTGGTGAGGTTGTCAAGAGACTGGAACTCTCATACAGTGGTGGGAGGACTGCAAAATGGTGAAATCACTGTGGAAACAGTAGGATACTTCCTTTAAAAGTTGGAAATAGAAATGCCATGTGACCCAGGAATCCTACTATTATGTTTATATTCTACAAGAATAAAGAGCCAGGATATGAATTGGCATATGCACACCCAGGTTCGCAGTATTATTCACAACAGCAAAAAGATGGAAACAACTTAAGTGCCCATCAATAGATGAAGGATAAACAAACTATGGCATGTACATACAATGGCATACTATGCAACATTAAAGAACAATGAAAATCACTAACTAGATAGTAGGTGTATATTAACTAGTTGAAGGAAAGGCAATACAAAATAAGGGGGAGTTCAGCACACCATGAGGAAGACACTGGGAGGTACAAAAGAGTAAAAGGAAACAACAGTAATTACTATTACATAGACAATCTTGTAATAAAGCAATAATTTATGAGTGGACACATATACAGTTAAGTAAGCTAAACAGGGGTGGGAGGGCATATGTTGTTGCTGGGTGGCATCAAGTCAGCTCTGAATCATAGCGACCCTATGTACAACAGAACAAAACACTGCCCAGTCCTGTGCCAGCCTCACAATCTTTGTTATACCTGAGCCCATTGTTGTAGCCACTGGGTCAATCCATCTCATTGAGGGCCTTCCCCTTCTTTGCTGACCCTCTACTTTACCAAGCATGATCTCCTTCTCCCAGGAATGGTCCTTTCTGATAACATGACCAAAGTAGGTGAGACGAAGTCTGGCCATTCTTGCTTCCAAGGAGCATTCCGGTTGCACTTCTTGCAGAACAGATTTGTTCATTCTTGTGGCAGTCCATGGTACTCAGTATTCTTCACCAACACCACAACGCAAAAGCATTGTATGTTGTTATTGTTATGTACAGTCAAGTCGGACCCAACTCATAGGGACCCCTCCTTGGGTTTTCGAGGCAGTATCACTACCGAAGTAGATTGCCCAACCTTCCTTCCAAGAAGTGGCTGGTGGGTTTGAACCGCCAGCCTTCTGCTTCTGATTAGCAGTCAAGTGCCTTAGGCACTACACTACCAGAGCTGACGTATATATATATATGCTGCAAATATACCCATGTATATAATATAGTGCAGGAGTACAGTCATGAACACCACTTAGCCATAACCAAACACCTCCCAGAACTGAAATACTGGATTTGAGTTTGAGGACTGGGACCATAGTCTCAGGGGACATCTTGGTCAACTGACACAATGTATTCCATAAAGACATCCAACTTTGGTGAGCAGTGACTGTGGTCTTAAAAGCTTATGTGTGGCCATCTAAGTTACAACTATTGGTCTCTTTCTTCCTAGAAAGAACAGTGAAAGAGGCAAAGAAGAGTAAAGGAAATCAAAGTTTCAAGGAAACAATCAGTCCAGATGACTAACTGACCCCATCGGTCACAGCCTCCACAACCCTGAAACCAGAAGAACTAGATGGTATTTGGCTACCACCACTGACCAGAATTGCAATAGAAGGTAGCAAAAAGAATGGGAGAAAAAAGGAAAAACAAAATTCAAAATCATAAAAAAAAAACTTACTGGTCTAATAGAGACTGTTGGAAACCCCAAGACTATGGTCCTCAGACACTCTTCTAACTTAGAACTGGGGAACTGGGGCAACTCTTAGAGACCAATTTTCAGTCACATAAAAATAGGCTTATAATATGCACAGTAAAACCCAGGAGGAAAAAGTTCCTCAGAAGAATCAACTATATGAGATAAAAAGGGTACTATTTGCCCAAAAACAAAATTAAGAAGGCAGGAAAACTGGGTGAATAGAAACTGGGAACCCAAGATGGAAATGTGGGGAGTGCTGACACATTGTGAGGACTGCAACCAATATCACGGAACAATCTGTGTATAAGTGGCTGAATGGAAAAGTAATGTGCTCTGTAAACTGTCATCTAAACCTCAATAAAATGTTTAAAAAAAGGAAGGAGCTCAACATACAACCAATCATAAAGATGGTACAGGAACGGGCAATATTTCATTCTGTTATACATAAGTTTGCTTTATATGATACATAAGGGATTCAACTTGACAGCAACTGCAGTAGCTAAGTCTGTGTGTCCACTTGGCTGAGCCATGGTTTTGAGTGGCTTGGCAACTGGATGTAGTTATTTCCCATGATGAGATTGAAATCACCTCCATGGGGGAATCTACTGTGAGACAATCAGTGGAAAAGGAGCTGACTTTGTGGTGTGGCCTGCTTCCAGTATATATGGAGAAGGTTTGAGAAAGGTCTCTAGCTTTTTAGTACATTTGGATCCTGTGTATGGCTGAGACTTCATCTCTGGTTCCTGGACTTGAACAAGTGGCCTGCTGTGTTACTTCCTGATCATGGGATTGTGCCATTTTACCTGTCAATCTTGGGTTCATCAGCTTCAACAGCCAGTAGCTACATGTGTCAGAAGAAGCCTCTAGCTCCAGTTGGACTGGAACAAGAGGCAGAGCTGCAGCCCATGATCAAGAGGCCTTCACCCAGACCCTAGAGCTGGCACTGTAAATATGGACTTCTAGCCTCCTAAACTGTAAGAAAATAAATTCCTGCTTGTTAAAGTCATCTGCTTGTGGTATTTCTGCTATAGCAGCACTAGAGAACGATGACAGCAACTAACAACAATTCACCTACCAACAAGGGCTAGGTTCAAGCCTCTGGAAGTAAAACTCAGAGCTACTCTTGATAGCAAAGCACATGGCACTGTGGACCACTTATTTTAAAAACAATGCTTCCTGGCTCAAAAGAAAGACAGATTAGGTTCTAGGCATCAAGCCAAAACAGCCTCTGGAACCCAATCTTAGATATCTGCTTCATGAAAGGGCTTACTGCCCAAAGCAGTTGTGTAAACTATCCCACTAGACTGTTCAGGTTCCCCTTGATTAAATTTGTAATATTTGCAGAATTATTTCCATAGACATTTTCCAAAGCCATGAAAATTTTATTTCTAGTACACACAAGTGACTTCTGCTGGGAATATTAAGAAAGAACAAATGGGGCTGGAAAATAAAAATGGATAGAACAAGTAGAACTAGATTTTGCACTAAAGTCTGAGGTGGAGAGAAGGAACACTTAAATGGGATGAAAAATCAGGGCATGTTTGTGGTGGTTATGTTTCTGTGTCAACTTGGCTGGGCCTGGTTGAATGGCTGGGCAGCTGGTGGTAGTTATTCCCCATGATGAGATTGGCAATCAACTCCATGGTGGGATCTACCACAGAAGCTGAGTAGCTGTTTTGGCTATGTGGTCTCCCTTCCATATATAAGAAGCAGCTTTGGGAATGGTCTCTAGCTTGTGGCACACTTGAACTCTGCATGTAGCCGTGTCATTGTTCAGCAGCCTGCCATGCTCTGTCAACCTTGGGACCTAAAACAGACTTGAATTAATGGCCTGCTGTGTGGTTTGGTAACATTGGAACTGTGCCTTTTTATTTGTCAACCTTGGGCTTGCTAGCCTCAGCAGCCAACAGCTGTCTGAGTGAAGAAAAGCCTCTAGCTTGAGTGGTCCGGAAGCTGGAGGCAGAGCTGAAGGCCAAGGCTGAGGGGCTTTCAGCTAGCCCCTAGAACCTGGCACTTTGAACTTGGACTTTAAGCATCCAATCTGTAAGAGAATAAACTCCTGTTCATTAATGCCATCCCATTTGTGGTATATTCCTACCAGAGCAGCACTAGCTAGGTAACTAGAACAATGTTACAGGGGCCTTAACACAGAGGAGATTCATGTAAGCCCAGGGGGAAAATGGAGACCATGGGGAAGCAGAAATCAACAACATTACAGGTTAAAGTAATGTTCACTGCAGTATTAATATCCATAGAAAAAAGGGAACCAAACCATCAATGGATGGATAAATAAAATGTGATAAATACAGAAAAGGGAAGAACAAGTAATGACATTCTGATACATGCTACAACATAAACGAAACTTGAACACATGCTGAGTGAAATAAACCATAAACAAAAGGACAAAAATTGTATGATCCCACATTTATGAAACAACTAGACTAGGCAAACTCACATGAACAAAAAGTAGATTAGAGGTTATCAAAGACTAGAAGAAGAGGGGATGGGGAGTCGTTGCTTAATAGATGCAGAGTTTCTGCTCAGGGGGATGAAAACTTCTTGAAGCTGATTTTGCTAATGGCTGTAAAACACTGTGAAAGTCATTAACGTCACTGAATTGTACACTTAAAAATGGTTAAAACAGCAAATTTATCAAATTTTTACCACAATAAAATAAACATTTTTTTAAAAAATCAGACACACACCAAACTCAAGGAAATAGGGACAAAAACTCCTAGATTGCATCTCACCTTAATAAAGCCAAATGAATACCTAAGAAGACTTTTAAACTCTTGGGAAGAGTTGAGGGGAAAAAGGTTCAAGAAGGACATAAACCTGCAAAGACTACAGTGCCTGTTACAATGTAAGCTACATAAAAGTAAGACAGTACTTTTTTTATTTAGCTGACCCTCATTATTTCATTATATCAAAAGCAATATTCAAGAGTCTTTAGAGGTTCCGGCAAATTGGCAGACTAGGCAGAAGGATTGCACAGACCCT
>NW_006921786.1:5937391-5940598 GCF_000298275.1 Orycteropus afer afer | reverse complement strand
GGGGATCTATGTAGGAGATCCTGGACAGAGAGGGAGAACAATGTGGAACAAAACTCAAAATCATTTGGAGGAAAAAAAAATGTGGGGACCAGGTTTGCTGGTCTGATAGAATCTGGTGGAACCACTGAGACTATGTCCCCTAGCTTCCCTTCAGGTCTGGAATTGAACCCACACCTGTGGTTTCCAGCCAAACAAAATACAGGCATGTGAGTTAAATATTTACTTCAAGTAGAAACATGCCTTGGAGAGAACAATCATGGGAGAAAGAAGGGCTGCTTATGCACAGGGAGACAGCTCAGGGGGAAGGAGAGTATGGAGGGATGGACACTGGGAAGATGTAACTATGGGGAGGAAGTGGGAGGGGAGCTGTTGCATTGTGGTAAACTGTGCTCAATAACATGAGACAAAGTATATGTGAACTGCTGTATGGAAAGTGAATTTGCTCTGTAAACCTTCACCCAAATCACAATTAAAAAAAAAAAAAAAAAAAAGCCTATGGAGCACAATTCTGTTCTGACTTACATGGGGTTGCCATGAGTTAGAAACAACTCGATGGGACTGTTTTTGTTTTGTTTTGCTTTTGGCCTCAGTTGTGGAACTCTTGTTCATGGCTAGAAAAGCACTTACTGAGCGCTTGTCAGCTTCTGTTCCTTGCTGGCCCTGGAGACATGCAGCCAACTTCTTGTGGGTGCTGTGAGAAACTTGCTTCACCAGCTCCAAGCGCTTCTCCACCTGCAGCAGAATAGTAGGTGGTGTCAACGGGCAGGAAGAAAAGATCTGGAGAAGTGGGGTTGTAGGATCTGGACAATCATGGGAAAGGACTCTGACTCATGTCTCTACAGAGACAAGGGAGGCTGAGGAGACAACATTCAAAGCTGAAGAACTGGAGAAGAACAGATGGTAGGCTCTGGTATCTCCTGGTAACCCCACATTGAAATGGCTTTACATATTGCTATTGGAAGATCTTACTGAAACAGTTATTCAAAATTCAGTATACATTTGCTACAGGGTAAAAAGCTGTATCTCTATACAATCAGTATTAGGAGGAAC
Source organism: Orycteropus afer afer (assembly GCF_000298275.1). NCBI lineage: Eukaryota > Metazoa > Chordata > Mammalia > Tubulidentata > Orycteropodidae > Orycteropus > Orycteropus afer. Next base: position 5,939,548 of record NW_006921786.1, on the reverse strand, counting down.
CTGGGAAATTTAAACAGCTTGGGGAATTGCATTTAAAAGGACAGTATCTTTAACGTCTTTCAGTTAAGAGCTGACAAACTTACCTGAAGAAGGTCTTCACTCAGAACTTCAGTCTTTTCTGCCCTAAACAGAAAATTGAGAAACGTATCAGTAAGATTTCTAGACCTATTTTAAAAGTAACAGAACTGAGCAGATTCCACCACCCAAAGCCCTTGGCCTCTCCCAAACAATCTAGCAAAAGTAGTAGAAATCTGATAAACAATCAATAAACAGCAAACACAGAGACAGTATTGAGTTCTGGTGACAAATGCAAATACCACCACTGAGATCTGGCAGCCAAGTTTACACAAGAAAGTGGGGCTTGTACCTCAGGTTTCTATTTTCAGTGAAAGGACTTGGAAGCTGGCTGAAGTGGTTACCAAATTTAGCATCTCCTGCCTCACATGAGGCCAATAAAAACCCTCTTTGGAGCAGAGCATCCCCAAATTATTACCTCTGGATACTCACAGATAGGTTCAGTCAATGACTACTCTTGCATGTATGCATGGATGCTCTCACTCTCTCTCTCACAAACACTCATACACACATACACACACAAACTGCAAATTCACGGGAACACACATGATGACAAAGAGTACAGAGAAAGAATAAGATACATAGAATCTGTTGCTGTTATTGATGTGTGACCTTGAATTGATTTCAACACATAAAGATCCCATAGGGCAGAGAAGAATGGCCCATAGGACTTCCTGGGCTGTAAACAGGAATAGATTGCCAGATTTTTTTTTCTCCAAGGAGTGGCTAGTGGGTTCCAACTGCTGACCTTCCCATTTGCAGCTGAAGATTTAACCATTGTGCCACCAGGGTTCCTTATACAGAGCCTAAAGGACTTCAATTATTGGATTTCGCAATGATTGTAACTTGTGCATAAAACAAGAAAAAAATCATATGTTAAAAATTAAGTAAGAAAAGATAGAGTAAACATGTTTTATTCCCTAAACCTATTGCTAAGTACAACTAAAAACACAAGACATTATATAAAACAAACATAAGACTGAAAGGTGGAGAGAATGCAGACTGCTAGGTAGTTTTAGAACCAAAGAATGATGTAAAGGGGTTTGTTTGTTTGTTTGCATCATATGTAACATAAGAAGTGATCAAACATCTGCCCCCTTACCTGCTTGGGTAGGGTCAGAGGATGCCCAATAGAAAGTCAGGGTTTTCATCACTGCTCACATGAAATATAATCCCAATTAAACTTTCAGCAGCATTTCTGTAGATATAAACAAGCTGATACTACACTGATCTCAAAGTACAAATGAACTAGAAGAGCCATTAGCAGTTTAGAAAAAGAACAACAAAGTTGGAGGACTCACATACCCAATGTTAGGACTTACTGTGAAACTAATATGTCTACTACACCAGGAATAATGAACTGAAGAGAAACGGTATCTCATTCATAGTCAAAAAGAACATTTCAAGATCTATCCTGCCCTATAAGATTGTCAGTGATGGGATAATATCCATACACATACATGCAAGATCAGTTAATGCAATTATTACTCAAATTTATACACCAACCACTAAAGCAAAAGATGAAGAAAATGAAGATTTCTATCAACTTCTGCAGTCTGAAATTGATCCAACGTGCAGTCAAGATGCATTGATAATTACTGATGATAGGAATATGAAAGTTGGAAACAAAGAAGAAGGATCAGCACCTTGAAAATAGGGCCTTGGTGACAGAAATGATACTGGAGATCACATGATAGAATTTTTTTAAGACTAATGATTTATTTATTGCAAATATCACATAGACCTCACCAGATAGCATCAAATCAAATGGACACAGGAGTCAAATGTACTTCATCTTTGGAAAGAGATGATGGAGAACCTCAATAACATCAGTCAGAACCACGCCAGGAGCTAATTGTGGAACAGACTATCAATTGCTTATACATAAATTCAAGCTGAAGCTGAAGAAAATTAAAACCAGGCATCGAGAGCCAAAATACAACTTTAAGTGTATCTCATCTGAATTCAGAGACCACCTCAAGAATAGATTTGATGCAATGAACACCAAATGACTGAAGACCAGACAAGTTGTGGAATGACATGAAGAACATTATACATAAAAAAAGCAAAAGGTCATACATA
>NW_006921786.1:5927784-5937062 GCF_000298275.1 Orycteropus afer afer | reverse complement strand
CTCAAGTTGCAATACTGAAGGATTCCATGGGTAAAATATTGAAGGACACAGGAAGCAATGAGGGGAAGATGGATGGAATACACAGAAGCACTGTACCAAAAAGGATTGCTCAATACTCAACCATTTCAGGAGGTAGCATATGATCAAGAACCAATGGTACTGAAGGAAAAAGTACAAGCTGCGCTGAAGGCACTGGTAACTAACAAGGCTCCAGGAAACGATGGAATACCTATTGAGATGTTTCAACAAATAGATGCACCACTGCAAGCACTCACTTACCTATGCTAAAAATTTGAAAGACAGGTACCTGGACAACTGACTGTGTACATTCCAAAGAATAGTAACCCAACAGAATGCAGAAACTATCAAACAATGCCATTAATATCACACACAAGTAAAATTTTGCTGAAAATAATTAAAAAATGGTTGAAGCAGAGTCTTGATGGGGAACTACCAGAAATTCAAATCAGATTCAGAAGAAGACATGGAATGAGGGATATCACTGCTGATATCAGATGGATCTTCGCTGAAAGTAAGGAATACTTTCAGAAAGATGTTTACCTGTGCTTTATTGCCTATGCACAGGCATTTGACTGTGTGGATCATAATAAATTACGGATAACATTGTGAAGAATGGGAATTCCAGAACATTTCATTGTGCTCAGGAAGAACCTGTACATAGATCAAGAGGCAGTCGTTCAAACAGAACAAGGGCCTGCTTGCTGCATGTTTAAAATCAGTAAAGGTGTATGTCAAGTCTATATCTTTTCACCATACTTACTGAATCTGTATGCTGAGCAAATAAACTGAGAAGCTGGACTATATGAACAAGAACATGGCATCAGGATTTGAGAAAGAACCACCGACAACCTGCAATATGCAGATGACATAACTTTTCTTGCTGAAAGTAAAGGTAACTTGAAGCAACTATTGATGAAGATCAACGACTACAGCCTTAGTCAGTATTACACTTCTATATAAAACAAAAATCCTCACAAATGGACCAATAAACAACATAAAGGTAAACAGAGAAATGATTGAAATTGTAAAGGATTTCATTTTATTGGGATTCACAATCAACACCCATGGAAGTAGCAGTCAAAAAATCAAAAAATGTATTATTGCACTGGGTAAATCTGCTGCAAAAGACCTCTTTAATATACTTAACAGTGATGATGTTAGTTTGAGGATTAAGATACACCTGACCCAAACCATGCTATTTTCAATTGCCTCATATGGATGTGAAAGCTGGACAATGAACAAGGAAGACTAAAGAATAATTTCTTCTTCAAATTTATATTTGAATTATGGTACTGGTGAAGAATACTGAATATACTATGGTATGCCTGAAGAACAAACAAATCTGTCTTGGATGAAGTACAGACAGAATTCTCCTTAGATACAAGGATGGGAAGACTTCACCTCTCATACTTTGGTCATATTGTCAAGAGGGACCAGTCCCGGGAGAACCATATGATGTTTGCTAAAGTAGAGGGTCACAGAAAAAGAGGAAGATCCTGAACAAGATGGACTGACACAGTGGTTGCAACAATGGGCTCAAGCACAGCAATGACTGTGAGGATGGTGCAGGACCAGGCAGTGTTTCACCTTCTTGTACACAAGGTCGCTATGAGTCGGAATCAACTCAACTTCACCTCACAACACAAAACTAATTAAAAGAGTTTAGTACTAATGTAAGTAAAGAAACTAGATCAATGGAACATAGTAACGAGCCCAGAGATAGACCCAAACAAATACAACCAATTGATTTTTGACAAAGGTTGTTGTTGTTGTTTGCCATCGAGTCGGCCCCGACTCATAGCGACCCCTCCTTGGGTTTCCGAGGCAGTATCACTACAGAAGTAGGATTGCCCAACCTTCCTTCCGAGGAGTGGCTGGTGGGTTTGAACCGCCAGCCTTCTGGTGAGCAGTCAAGTGCCTTAGGCACTATGCTACCAGAGCTCCTTGACAAAGGCAGGAGAATCTTTTCAGCAAATTGTTCTGGACAACCGAACATTAATATGCAAAGAGTCACAGACAAAAATGGATTCATAATGAATCATTGACTTAAATATAAAATATAAACAAAGATAAAACTACAAAACTTTTTTTAAAATTTTTAATGTTATTTGGGTGAAAGTTTACAGAGCAAATTCATTTTCCATACAGCAGTTCATACACATTTTGTTTCATGACACTGACTGCAATTCCCTACACTGTAACAGCTCTCTTCCCACGTCCTCCCTGTAGTTACTTCTTCCCTGTGTAGTTCTCTCCTACGCATTCCTGCCTGTTGAGCTATCTCCATGTATGAACACTGCCTTTCTGTTCTCCCATGATTGATTGTTCCAGGGAGTGTATATCTACCTGACGTAAATGTTCACCCTACATGTTTGTCTATTGTTTGAATGGAAACCACAGGAGGGAGTTCGATTCCAGACTTGAAGAGTAACTACGGGCGATAGTCCCAGGGGTCTACCAGGCTCTATCAGAACAATAAACCTTTTTTTTTTTTTTTTAATTGTGATATATGGTTGAAAGTTTACAGAGCAATTCATTTTCTATACAACAATTCATACACATTTTGTCTCATGACATTGACTGCAATTCAATACAGTTCTCTCCCTACTTCCTTTCTGTAGGTACCTCTTCCCTGTGTCCTTTCCTCCCATGCACTCTCAGCACCCAAACTGTTTCCCTGTGCAAATACTGTCCTTCTGTTCTCCCATGACTGATTGCCCCAAGAAGCGCATCTACAGGATGTAAATATTTACCACTATGCCTGCCTATTGTTTGGCTGGAAGCCAAAGAAGTGAGTTCAATTCCAGACCTGAAAGGTAACTAGGGGCCATAGTATCAGGGATCTCACCAGACTCTATTATTAGATCAGCAAACCTGGTCCCTTTTTTTTTTTTTTTTTTTCTTTTATGATTTTGCATTTTGTTCTATATTGTTCTCCCACTCTATCCAGGATCTCCTGCACTGATCTCCTTCTGAGTGGTTAACAATAGTAGTCAGGTACCATCTAGGGCTTCTGGTCTCATTGTCATATAGACTGAGGTTTGCATGGTCTACTAGCCCCTTGGAATGTTTCCATGCATCTTTGGTGCTCTTCATTCTCCTTTGCTCTGGATAAGAAAAGATCAGTTGTTGCATATAGATGGCTGCTTGCAAGCTTTTAAGACCCCTCCTGCTACTCACCAAAGTAGGATGCAAAACAATGTTTTTGTGTAGTATGTTATGCCAATTGGGCTTCATGATCCCTGCGACCATGGTCCCAAGCCCACAGATCCAATTACTCGCTCCCTCAGGGTGGTTGGCTGTGGCTAAGGAGTTATCATAACTTTGCCCCTTGTTAGATCTATTATATAAGTGCCCATTCTTACAGCACATACAAATATATATGTAGAAATTTCATCTGCCAACTTTATATATGGTCATGGGTATATTCCATTTTGCCTAGATATACTTGACCATTCATCCTATCTATCCATCTATTTACCCATAGATTAATGTCTGTTATCACTGATAACACAGTATTGTATATGGAAAGGGGTTTTTCTTTGTTGTCTGTATCTCTTGTGCACCTCTCCTGTGTCTTCCTTTTATTATGCACTGCCATGGAGTCGGATTTGACTCATAGTGAGCCCTCCTCGGGTTTCTGAGGTAGTATCACTACAGAAGTAGATTGCCAAACCCTCCTTCTGAGGGGTGGCTGGTGGGTTTGAACTGCCAGCCTTCTGGTCAGCAGTCAAATGCCTTAGGCACTATACCCCCAGAGCTCCCTCCTTTTCCTCAGTGTTACTAAAACTACAAAATTCTTAAAAGAAAACATTTGAGAAAAATATCTGTGACCTTAAGGTAGGATATGAGCTACATACAACATCAAAAACATATTATGAATAAAAGAAAAAAATTGTCACACTGAATTTCATAAAAAAGAAAGAATTATAATAATAATGAAAATTAGTAAAATAGAAAAAAGTATGCAGTATAATCAAAAAAATTAAAAGTTCACTCTTTGAAAAAACTAAGAAAATAGCAAACATCTACAAGATTTACCCAAAGCAAAATGAGAAAAAAGAGCTAATCGATAATGTTGCTGTTGTGTGCCATCGAGTTGGACCTGACTCATAGCGACCCTTCCCTGTGTTTCCAAGGCAGTATCACTACAGAAGTAGATTGTCCAACCTTTCTTCCAAGGAGTGGCTGGTGGGTTTGAACCACCAGCCTTCTGGTTAGCAATCCAGTGCCTTAGGCACTACACTACCAGAGCTCCTAGGAAATTAAAACAGACTATAAACAGAGACACTACAGAAATTAAAAATAAGGAGTTCCGGTAAAAATGGTTTGACAGACAAACTACACAGATCCTCTTCAAGAAAAGGGGAACCAATTAACACTGATACAGAAGATAATCCTGGGGCCCTGAACTTTGAAAGGAAGGATACAAAAGTGGACTAAACTCCAACTAGTAGAAGAACTTGCATGAAAGCCCCCAAAAAATAAATATACAGAGCAGAGGTCTCTCAGCGATCCTGATGGCGCAGACAGTTCGGATACTGCCGAGTGGCAATTCTTAGGACCTAAGAATTAACCTAAAAATTGGCCCTGCTAGCCAGAGGCTGCATGGAGGACTGCACTGGTGCCTGGTGGATAAAAGGGGAAGCAGCAAAGAGGGAAATGGGCTGAGCCACGGACTTTTGGCTGTCCGGAGGGCACCGCCATTTTGAATTTTACAAGCGATTTGACCATTTTGGATATTTAAAGCAACAGCATTCTCCCAGATTCCAGGAACCTAAAAATAGCCACTACTTGCTGGGTAATGAAAAGACATTCTGGACACAAAGAACAGAAAAGGTGCAATACTCTTGTATTACTCTTATACCCCTCACCCTCTTGGTGAATGGATGTGTGGTCATCCTTCACTCTCACCCACCTTCTGGGCTGGGTGGAATTCCATCCCAGTCTCTATACTTTGACAGAGCTTGGATGCCCTGCCCTGCCCAGATTTTTTATTTTTAGTTTGTTTTTGCCTGTTTCAAAATTATTATTATTATCATCCATTTTATTATTATTATTTCTTCTTCCCTTCCCAGGTTCTAGTTTTCAGCTTTTTCTCTCTATCCTGTTCTTGATTCCCATTTTTTTTCTTTCTTGTGGTTTTCTGCATTCCTTGTTTTTCTCTTTATATTTTTCCCATTTCTCTCTTCATTATTCTCCTACTCTACCCCTTATCTCTTATTCCTCCCTCCCCAGATATTGTGGGTTTTTTTTTTTCTTCTTTTCTTCCCTTTTTCTAAGCATATTTCTATTGGCTTTTAAAAGTATTTCTTTAAATATTTTCTCTCATTTATTGCCTCTCCTCTTTTTTTTTTGCTTTTTCTTTTTTCTCATTTTAGTGGTTGTTCTTGTGTGTTTATGAGGTTTGTTTTTTTTGTCTGCTTGCTTTTACTTTTTTGATGGTTTTTCAATGGTCTTCTTTTTTGTCTTAGTGGGAGACAGCAACCATGCCCATATGACACAACCACACCCTCACCTCCTTCAACTCCACTTACTGAGAACCAACACTTCCTTCTGCACCAACTGGCCAATGACACATGACCACCAATAAGAGCCTGACTCATCCTTAAGGACTCTTTACAAACACTCAACAGAGATATATGCAGTCACTCTCATTCTCTATCACACCCACCAGGAGACAGGTGGTGAGTGCATAAGTGTTGTCAACTAGCAAATAGAGGAGCACAGTATCCTACTTACTCAGATACATCCAAAAAAAAAAAAAAAAAAATAGAAAGTCTTGGGCATATCACTCCAAAATACAATCACCAATTAAATATAAATACAACAAAGTTACAATGTCTCAGAGACAACAGACCATCACAGTCCACAAAAAGAAGCAAGATAAAGTAGGAGAAAAAAGGGAGCAGGATCCAGACCCAGAACAAATCCCTGAGGAAGCAGCAGCATTGGAACTCCCTGATAAGGAATTTAAAAGAATTATACTTAAGTACTTTCAAAGGATTGAGAGATCAAGGAAAACACTGACAAAATTTAAAAAAACACAGACAAAAACCCACAACAATTTTGGAAGACAATACAAGAACAAAATGACAAATGAAAAAAAATAGAATTGATATAAAATCTACAGATAGAAATCCAGAATATTAATACTAAATTTTCAGACATAGATAACACATTGAAAGGGCAAAGAAGAATTAAATCAATGGAAGAAAGAATTAATGAGACTGAAGAAAAATATCTGAATACTTCTTTGGGAAGGGATCAATCAGAAAAAGAAAAGATCAAAACAAAATGAAGAAAGCCTAAGATTCATGTGGGATACAATCAAAAGGAATATACTATGTGTAATAGTAGTCCCAGAACAGGAAGAGAAAAAGAAAAATGCTGAGAAAATTGTCAAAGATTTGTTAGAAGAAATTTCCCAGATATAATGAAGGATGAGAATATATCCATTCAGGAAAGCCAATGCACCCCAAACAGGATAGACCCCAAAAGAAAATCACCAAGACATATCATCATCAAACTCACCAAAATCAAAGAAGAAGAAAGAATCCTGAAAGCAGCATGGGAAAAATGAAAAGTTACCTACAGAGGGCAACCAATAAAACTAAGTTCTGATTTCTCAGCAGAAACAACACATGTGAGAAGGCAATGGGATGGTATATATAAAACACTGAAAGAGAAAAACTTCTAACCAAGAATTATGTACCCAGCAAAACTGTCCCTCAAGTATCATGAGAAATCATACTTGTCATGATGAAAAATTAGAAGACTTCCAGATAAGCAGAAATTAAGGGAATTTGTTAAAGCCAGACCAACCTTACAAGATATACTTAAGGGAGTCCTTTGAACAGAGAACCAATGACAGCAAACAACAACCGACCATTACTACACAAGATGACACAACCCAGAAATCAATAAGGCTATGGAAGAATCCAAACTAAAATAAGCTTAGAAGATTGTAAACAGGGAACCAGAGACAACAACTGGTAAATGAGGACAACTACAAACCAAAAACAGGGGAAAAAAGAGTATAGTTCTAGAACTTCTAAATGGTGACGAAGTCAAGAGAGTTGCAAGATAGAATGGACTGTTCTAAATTCTGGGGGAAAATTATAAATCACAGGGTAACCTCAAAGGAAAATGGTAAACCTTCACATCACAATAAAACAGAAGACAAGCACAAATATTCATCAAATACTAAAAAACAGCAATGAAGGAAATGATAACCTGATTCATAAACAAAATAAGCTCGGAACAGAAAATTATAGAAAACAAAGAAATCAGGAACACCATGGAAAAAAACATAACAAAATGACAGCAACCAATTCATACTTGTTGATAATTACACTGAATGTCAATTCAGTGTAATTTAATTTAAGTGCACCACTCAAGAGACAGAGGGTTGCAGACTGGATAAGAAAACATAGCTCATCAATATGCTGTCTATAAGAGGCACACCTTAGAGACAAAGACAAAAATAGACTAAAAATCAAAGGTTAAAAAAAGATATTATCAAGCAAATGGCAATGAAAAGAGAGCAAGAGTATCAATACTAATTTCTAATAAAATTGACTTTAACACAAAATCCACCATATGAGACAAGGAAGTACATTATATAATGATCAAAGGATCAATTGAGCAAGAAGATATAATCATAATAAATATCTATTTTCTTTGTTAGTTACCAGGGATGGAAGAGGAGGGGAAGGAACACTGCTAGATAGGTAGAGACAAGTATTGATTTGGGTGAAGAGAAGGGCATTGTACCATATGTGTGTGATCAACACAGTGGCGTTGAGGAAGAGGAAGACATAGAGAGGTGCATGGGAAGCACAGACAACAGAGATGAACCCTTTTGCGCATACAGTACTGCATTCTCAGTGATGGCAAACATTGATATACAGGTGGATAGGTGGACAGGCTGAATGATTAGTTATGTCTACTCATGGGGGAGTGTGCCCATGACCATGTATAGGGTTGGCAGACAATGTTTCTACAAGTGTATTGGTATGCTCTGTAAGAAGGTCCAGACATATAGCAAAGCTGAAAAGGGACAAGGCTGTAGTCACTTCTTGGCCACAGCCAGCTACCCAGAGGGGGTGAATAGTTGAACTTGTGGGCTCAGGACCATGGTTGCAGGGGACATCAAGCTCAATGGGCATAATATACTACAGAAAAAAACATTATTCCACATCCTGCTTTGGTGAGTAGTGACTGGGATCTTAAAAGCTTGCAAGTGGCCCTCTAGATGCAACAATGGGTCTCTTCTCATCCAGAGAAAAGAAGAATGAAGAAAACCAAAGACCCATGGAAACAATTAGTCCAAGGGACTGGTACACCATGCGATCCTCAGCCTATACGACTATGAGACCAAAAGAACTAGATGTTGCCCAGCTACCACTGTCAACCACTAGGAGGGCTAGGAGGGGAATCTATATTGGAGATCCTGGAAAGAGTGGGAGAACAATGTGGATCAAAACTCAAAATCATTAAAAAAAAAAAAGGACCAAGTTTGCTGGTCTGATAGAGCCTGGTGGAACCACCAAGGTTATGGTCCCCAGCTGCCCTTCAAGGTCTAGAACTGAACCCACTCCTGTGGCTTCCAGCCAAACAAAAGACAGGCATATGAGCTGAACATTTACATTAGGCAGATACACTCTGTGGAGAGCTCAATCATGGGAGAACAGAAGGGCTGAGTATGCACTGGGAGAAAGCTCAGGTGGCAGGAGTGCATGGAAGGGAAGAACACAGGGAAGAGGTAACTATGGGGAGAAAGTGGGAGGGAAACTGTTGCATTGTGGGAAATTGCAGTCAATGTCATGAGACAAAGTGTATGAGTGTATGTGAGCTACTATATGGAAAATGAATTTTCTCTGTAAACTTTCCCCAAAATCACAATAAAAATTTTAAAAATCAATATATTTAAATAAACCAATGAACAATTTTATTTGAAACCTTAGACAAAATAGAGAAACACCTAGAAAAATAGAAATAGTAATTTCAAGAGGAGGCAAATGCATACAGAGCAAAATTTTTAATGGCTATCATGGATAGGCAAGAAGGAGAGGAATAGGAAATCACAATGTGTAGGGGACACTACGTTTCTGTTAAGGGTCACAGAAAAATTTGGGAACACTTAAATGTTGGTAGTTGAAAAGTATCATGAAAATAATTCATATCATTGAACTGTACAAGTACCTAATACATCTACCAAAATAAAAAACTCATCTTACTATATATATATATAT
>NW_006921786.1:5922093-5927684 GCF_000298275.1 Orycteropus afer afer | reverse complement strand
CTTTCTTTGTTGGTTAATAGGGATGGGAGGGGAAGGAAGGAACACTTTAAAAAAAAAAAAAAAAAAGCATTGACCCACGCCAAAAAAAAATCTTTAAAGTCCTGTAAGCATTAAAGAAATTAAATCATAAATTAAACGTCTTTCCACAAATAGTAAACAAAGATGCTATATAGGAAAATTTTCAAGAAATATTTCTTTCCAAATTTATACCACTTCTTAAAAAGAAGAGAAAAAGGAGCAACACATCCCATCCAACATATTCTTAATGTCAAATGTAATTTGATACCAAAAATAGACAAGGACAGTACAGAGATAAATATCGATCACTCTCAGAAATTAACAATGACACAAATACTAAATAAAATAAATTAGCTCATATCATATGGATTTCAAGTTGGGTTAATTGGTGGAATGCAAGGATAATTTAACTTAAAACAATATATACTTCTTCACTGATAAAGGATAAAACATATGAGCATCACAAAAAATACAGAAAAAATTGTTAATAAAATTCAAAGTTTAATTTATTTTATAGGAGTTTAATATCTAGAATACATGAAGAACTACTACAATTCAATAACAAAAAGACAAACAACTAAATGAAAAATGGATAAAATATTTTGTGGTGTAAAGAATTTACTTGTACCTAAAGTAATGTGGATTTGCCCTTGTCTCCTGAGAGATAACTCTGAACTCTAGGAATTTCCTGAATAATCAAAGTACCTTTATTATCAAAAATTTCCAGATAAAACCTGAGGATTGGTGTAAATGAGTGGGGGGCTGATAGACTACAAAGACCATCTGGTAGCCTGATATCAGCTAACCTCAAGGAGGGTGAGGTCATGATTCACTTATACCTACATAATGAACCCAATAAAGGCTATAGACACCAAAGCTCCACAGGCTTTCTAGAGATGAAAGATATCCATGCACATGGGAGGTCAGTGTGTCCTTGGAAGTGTACATGGAAGTTCCACATTAGGGACCTTGCCATACCTCATGTTATGCATCTCTGTTTGCATTCTTTTTGCTGCAATTAAGTTGTAATTTTAAGTACTGCACTTGACGAGAGCTCTGTGAGTTATTTCAGTAAATTTTCAAATAGTGAAAGCCAGCAAGCCACAAATTAGGGTGTCATGTGGACATTCAAACTTGTAGCTGCATCTGCCCATTTGGCAGTCTGAAGTAAAGTATCCTTTTAGCATGTGATATGCGACCTAGCTCCAGGTATTTAGGGTCAGAGAAAGAAGTACTGCATGGGTGGCTAGTGTTAGAACTGACAACAGAAGTGGGAAAGAGAGCATTTGATACTATCTTCATAGTTGAGGACAAAGTAGTAGGATACTGATATTTACACATAATGCAGTTGGCATCAGAAGGGGGAGTTACTAGTAAGGAAGACTCTGAAAAGACATTTGTCCAAAACAATATATACAACTGGCCAACAAGCTTTCAGATTCGCAATGCCATTAATCATTGGGGAAATGCAAATCAAAACAATAAAATACCATAACATGATATCCTCTAGGATGGCTAGTATTAGAAAAATGGAAAATAACAAGTGTTATCAAGGTTATGGAGAAATTGTAACACTTTTATATTGCTGGCAGAAATGTAAAATGGTGCTATCTGCTGTAGAAAACAATTCAGGATTCCTCAAAATGTTACATGTAGAATTACACCCTTACGTATACACAAAGGAAGTGAAAATGAGGACTCAAATACTTGCATATCAATGTTCATGGCAGCATTATTCATAGTAGCCAAATAGTGGAAACAACGGAAATGTCCCTCAACAATTGAATGGATAAACAAAATGTGATATACACATACAATGAAATGTTGTTGTTAAATATCATGGGGTCAGTTTTGACTTATAATGACCATATGTACAATGGAATGAAACACTGTCTAGCACTGTACAATCCTCAAAATCACTGTTATGCTTGAGCCCATTGCCATAGCCACTGTGTCAATAAATCTCCTCAAGGGTCTTCCCTCTACTTTTACCAAGCATGATATCCTTTTCCTGGGACCAGTCCCTCCTGTTGTGTCATCTGGATATCATAGATTGTTAATAAGTCTTCCTCCAATCCTGATGTTGCATTCTTCATATAGTCCAGCTTCTCAGATTATTTGCTCAGCATACAGATTGAGTAAGTATGGACATATCATTCATTAGTAAAGACCAATCATTACAAAATTACATCACATTCTGGAGAGAGTCATTAACAATGAGTGAAACCCTCAATGAGATGGATTAACACAAAAGCTAGAACAACACACTCAAATATACCAATGATCATAAAGATGTCATACCACTGGGTAACATTCCATTCTGTTATACATGGGGTCACCATGAGTGAAAACTAACTCAATGGCAATTAATAACAACCATCACATTTATACAGTATTCACAGGAGCATGAATTTTGGTGTGTGTGTGTGTGAGGAGGGAAAAAATTAGAAAAACTGTCCATCTAGAAGAGAATAAATAAATTGGGATATGTCCATACATCTATATCCAGTGGCATATTATACAATAATAAAAAATAATGAAGTAAAATTTACTCACAACAATGTGGATGACTCTTAAAAGAATAATATTGAGGAGTTCCAGTAAGATGGCAGAATAGGCAGAAAGACTGCACAGATCCTCTTCAACAAAGAAAAGGGGAACCTATTAACACAAATACAGAAGATAATCCTGGATCCCTGAGCCTCGAAGGGAAGGAAACAGAAGTGGACTAAACTTCAACTAGCAGAAGAATTTGCATGAAAACACCAAAAACGGAGACATACAGAGCGGCAGTCTGTCAGCGATCCTGACAGCACAGACAGCTTGGATATAGGCGAGTGGGGTAAGATTTAAGAATTAACCCAAAAAGCGGCCCTGCTAGACACGGACTGCACGGAGGATTGCTCTGGTGGCTGAGGAATAAAAGAGAAAGCAGCAAAGAGGACAGCGGGCTGAGCTGTAGACTTTTCTCTGTCCGGAGGGTGTAGTCATTTTGAATGTTTACAAGTGCCTTGATCATTTTGGATATTTAAAGCAACAGCATTTTCTAAGATTCCAGGGACTTAAAAATTTAAGACTGCTCTAGTGGCTGGGGAATAAAAGGGAAAGCAGTGAAGAAGACAGCAGGCTGAGCTATGGACTTTTGTCTATATGGAGAGCACGCCATTTTGAATGTTTACAAGCAGCTTGACCATTTTGGATATATAAAGTGACAGCATTCTCCCAGATTCTAGGGACTTAAGAACTTAACACTGCTCTGGTGGCTGGGAAATAAAAGGGAAAGCAGTGAAGAGGACGGCAGGCTGAGCTGTGGACTTTTGCCTTTATGGAGGGCGCAGTAATTTTGAATGTTTACAAGCAGTTTGATGATTTTGGATATTTAAAGTGATAGCATTCTCCCAGATTCCAGGAACTCAAGAACAGGTTCCACTTGCCAGTAACCCCAAGGACATTCCAGACCTGGACGACTGGAAATGTGCAACATTCCCCTTGTTACTCTTACACCCCACATTTCTCTTGGTGAACGGAGATGCAGCCATCTCTCACTCCCACCCACCTTCTGGGCCCACAGGAACACCACCCAAGTCTGTGTGCTCAGATGGAGCCTGGGTGCGCTGCCCTGCCCTGCCCCCATGTCTTTTTTCCTTTTTTCTGTTTTCAGTTTCTTTGTCTTTGTTTGTTTTAAAACTACTATTATGACTTTTATTCCTCTTATTATTATTCTTTATTCTTCCCCTCCCAGGTTCTAGTATTCAGCTTTTACTTTTCCCTGTTCCTGGGTCCAATTTTTTTTTTTTTCTTTTTTGTTTCTTGTGGTTAACTCCATTCCTTGTTTTTCTCTTTGCATTTTTCCCATTTTTTTTCCTTCATTATTCTCTTTCTCCCCCTTTCTCTTAGTGCCCTCTCCCCAGATACTTCTGGGTTTCTTTTCTTTTCTTTCTCATCTTTCTCCCTTTTTTCTTTTTTTAGTTACTGTTCCAGTGTGATTATATGATGTATTTTTTTATCCATTTGCTTTTACTTTTTTTGATGGTTATTCAATTGTAATTTTTGTCTAATAGAGTAAAAGACAGTAAAAGTACCCATATGACACAACTATACCCACACCTCCTGCAGCTACATTGGGTGACAGCCACCACTTCCTTCTCCACCAATGGGCCAACGATAAAAAACCACCAAGAATAGCCTGACTCACCCTAAATACAATAATGCAACAATGTCTCGAAGACAAAAGATCATCACAGTCCACACTAGGAAGCAAGATAAAGTGGTAGAAACAAGGGAGCAGGATACAGAACCAAACATGTCGTGAGGAAGAAGCAGCATTGGAACTCCATGATAAGGAATTCAAAAGAATTGTGTTTATGTATCTTCAAAGGACTGAGAGACACACCAAGGAAAACACAAACCAAACCTTAGAAGAATTTTGGAAGAAAATACAAGAAGAAAATGACAAAATAAATGAAAAATTAGAAATGATTCTAAATCAGATAGAAATCCAGAAGACTAACACTAAATTGTCAGAAATAGATAACACATTGGAAGGGCAAAGGAGTAGGATTGCTGTAATGGAAGACAAAATTAAGGAGACTGAAGAAAAATACCTGAATATGTCTTTGGAAAGGAATCAATCAATAAAAAGATCAAAACAAAATGAAGATAGCCTAAGGTTCCTGTGGGATACCATCTGTGGTAGTTTGGTTTGTGTGTCAAATTGCCTGGGCCTGGTTGAGTAGCTGGGCAACTGGTGGTAGTTAATCCCCATGATGAGACAGGCAATCAACTCCATGGTGGGATCTACCACAAGCAGCTGAGTAGCTGCCTTTGGGAATGTGGTCTGCTTCCTGTATAAAAGGAGAAGCTTTGAGAATGGTCTCTGGCTTATGGCACTCCTGGACCCTGCATGTAGCTGTGTAGCTGCTCAGCAGCCTCCTATGCTCTGCCAACTTTGGGACTTAAAATGGACTTAAATTAATGGCCTGCCATGTGGTTTGGTAACATCAGGACTGTGCCTTTTTTCCCTGTCAACCTTGAGGCTTCTCAGCCTCAGCAACCAGTGGCTGTATCACAGAAGAAATGCCTCTAACTCCAGTGGACCAGGAGGAGGAGGCAGAGATGGACCCCAAGGTTGAGGGGCTTTCACCCAGCCCCTAGAGCCTGGCAAGTTGAACTGGGACTTAAAGCCTCCATATTGTGAGAGAATAAACTCTCCTGTTTGTTAAAACCATCTCATTTGTTGTATATTCTGGTCAGAGTGTCAGCAGGTAACCAGAACACCATCAAAAGGAATAACCTAGGTTGTTGTTGTTATTAAGTGCCGTCGAGTCGTTTCCAACTCACAGCGACCCCATGCACAGCAGAACGAAACACTGCCCAATCCCGCGCCAGTCCCACAATCCCTGCTATACTTGAGCGGATCATCACAGCCACCATGTCAATCCATCTCGTTGAAGGCCTCCCCCTCTTTCGTCGACCTTCAACTCTACCAAGCATGACATCCTTCTCCAGGGAATGGTCCCTTCTTACAACATGACCAAAATAGGTGAGACGAAGTCTGGCCATTCTTGCTTCCA
>NW_006921786.1:5916758-5918791 GCF_000298275.1 Orycteropus afer afer | reverse complement strand
TGCTCTTCTCTCTGGCTTCCTGGCTTTTAATCCCCTTTCTCCTGCTCTTCCCGCCTGCTACCTTGGGCATCCCTGAGTTGTCTCTCCTCACCTGTAACCCTGGGGCTGACTGCTCTTCTGTCCAAGTTCCTGGTTTTTATCCCCTTTCTCCTGCTCTTCCTGCCTGCTACTCCGGGCGGGCCTGAGTTTCCTTTCCTCACCTAATTCCTTTGTCTGATTGCTCTTCTCTCTGGCTTCCGGGCTTTTAATCCCCTTTCTCCTGCTCTTCCCGCCTGCTACTTTGGGCATCTCTGAGTTGTCTCTCCTCACCTGTAACCCTGGGGCTGACTGCACCTCTGTCCGGGTTCCCAGCTTTTATCCCTTTTCTCCTGCTCTTCCGGCCTGCTACTTGGGCATCCCTGAGTTGTCTCTCCTCACCTGTAACCCTGGGGCTGACTGCTCTTCTTTCCCAGTTCCTGGCTTTTATCCGAATAACCTATGTGTCACTGGAATTCCAAATCAGGAAGAGAATAATAAAACCACAGTAAAATGTGTCCAACATTTGTTAGATGAGAACTTTCTGGATATATGAAAGATGAGAATATATCAATTCAGGAAATCCAACAAACCCCAAACAGGACAGAACCCAAAAGAAAATCACCAAGACACATCATCATCAAACTCATCAAAACCAAAGACAAAGAAAGAATCCTGAAAGCTACATGGGAAAAACAAAGAGTTACTTACAAAGGACAACCAGTAAGAATAAGCTCTGATTTCTCAGCAGAAACCATGCAACCAAGAAGCAATGGGATGGTATATATAAAACCCTGAAAGAGAAAAATTTTCAACCAAGAATTATACATGTGGCAAGATTGTCCCTCAAATATGATGGTGACATTAGGAGATTTCCAGATAAACAGAAACTAAGGGAATTTGTTAAAACCAGACAAACCTTATAAAAGATACTAAAGGGAGTCCTTTGAACAGAGAACCAAAAATAGCAAATAACAACCGACCATTAATACACAAGATGACATAATGCAGAAACCATACTATGGACATATCCAAAGTAAAATAAGCATACAAGATTGAAAACAGTGAACCAGAGACATCAAGTGGCAAGTGAGAACAACTACAAACCATAAAGAGGGAAAATACCATGTAGTTATGGAACTTCTAGATGGTGAGGAAGTCAAGAGAGTTGCAAGATAGGATGGAATGTTCTAATCTCAGGGAGATAATTATAAATGACAGCATAACCACAAAGAAAAATAATAAACCTTCGCATCACAATAAAAAAGAGGACAAGCATGAATATTCAGCAAATACTAAAAGCTCAGCACAGAATATGGAACAAAGAAACCAGGGACACCATGAAAAAACATATAACAGTATGACAGCAACCAATTCATACTTGTCAATAATTACATCGAATGTTAATTGACTAAATGCACCAGTCAAGAAACAGAGAGTTGCAGATTGGATAAGAAAACAAAATCCATCAATATGCTGTCTACAAAAGACACACCTTAGTGACAAAGACAAAAATAGGCTAAAAATCAAAGTCTGGAAAAAGATATATCAAGCAAATAGCAACCATAAAAGAGCAGGAGTGGCAATATTAATTTCTGATCAAATTAACTTTAAAACAAAAACCACCATATGAGACAAGGAAGGACATTATATGATGATTAAAGGATTAATTGAACATGAAGATATAACCATAATAAATATCTATGGACCCAAATGAAAGAGCCCTAAAATACATAAACAGACTTTAAACAAGGTGAAAAGCCAAATAGATGACTCCACAGTCATAGTGGGAGACTTTAATACACAATTTTCTATAAAAGACAGAACAACTGGAAAGAAACTCAACAAAGCTGCAAAAAAGCTAAACAATACAATCCACCAACTTGATCTTATAGATATCTACAGAGCACTTCACCAACAACAGCACAATATACATTCTTTTCCAGTGCACATGGAACATTTTCCATGATAGACCATATGTTAGGTCATAAAGCAAGCCTTAATAAATTTAAAAACAC
>NW_006921786.1:5901243-5913963 GCF_000298275.1 Orycteropus afer afer | reverse complement strand
ACACACTGCTGGTGGGACTATAAAATGGTACAACCACTGTGGAAAGCAGTATGGTAACTCCTTAAAAAGTTGGAAATAGAAATACCATTTGACCCAGCCATTCCATTGCTAGGTATATATCCTAAAGAAAAGAGAGCCTTGACAAGAACAGACATATGCACACCCATGTTTATCGTAGGACTATTTACAATAGCAAAAAGATGGAAACAACCCAGGTGTCCATCAACTGAGGAATGGATAAACACACTTTGGTACTACACACAATGGAATACTCTGCAACCCTAAAGAATAACCTAGAATCTGCAAAACACCACATACTTGGATGAACTTGGAGGACATTATGCTAAGTGAAATAAGTCAATCAGATAAGGACAAATATTGTATTAGTCCATTATGTAAAAATCAAAGAAAGGTTTATCTTTGGAAGAAAATTTTCTTTGTTGGTTACCAGGAGTGGGAGGGGAGGGGAGGGAACACTGTCAGCTAGGTAGAACTAAGTATTGATTTGGGTGAAGAGAAAGGCAATGTACCAAATGTGAGTGACCAACATGGTGGCAATGAGAAAGATGAAGACATAGAGAGGTACATGGGAGGTACAGACAACAAAGATGAGCCTTTTTGCACAAACAGTACTGCACTGTCAGTGAAGGCAACATGGGTATACGGGTGGATAGATGGGTGGACAGGCTGAACTACTAGGTATGTCTATGAAGTGAGGAGTGTACCCAAGACCATGTATAGAGTTGGCAGACAATGATCCTATAAGTATTTGTATGATCTGAATTCCCAGGGGTATAGTAGAGCTGACAAGGTACAAGGTTGTATTCACTTCTTGGTCACAGCCAGCTACCCAGAAGGACTGACTAGTTGAACTTGTGGGCTTGGGACCATATAGCCAGAGGGGACATCAAGCTCAATTGGCATAACATACTACACAAAATATTGTTCTACCTCCTACTTTGGCGAGTAGCAACTGGAATCTTAAAAGCCTGCAAGCAGCCATCTAGGTACAGTGATGGGTCTCTCCTCATCCAGCACAATGAAAAATGAAGAAAATCAAAGATTTATGGAAAGTATTAGATGTAGTGACTGGTACACCATGCGATCTGCAGCCTATACGACTATGAGACCAGAAGAACTAGATGGTGTCTGGCTACCAATGTCAACCACTCAGAGGGTGATCTATGTAGGAGACCCTGGGTAGAGAGCAAGAACAATGTGGAACAAAATTAAAAAGCATTTGGGAAAAAAAGGGGGGGTGGTACCAGGTTTGCTGGTCTCATAGAGCCTGGGGGAATCACTGAGACTATGGCCCCTAGCTGCCCTTTAGGTCTAGAATTGAACCCACACCTGTGTCTTCCATTCATGCAAAAGACACGCATAGAATTTGAACATTTACCTGAAGTAAATACACTCCTTGGAGAGAACAATCATGGGAGAAAGAAGGGCTATTTATACACAGGGAGACAGCTCAGAGGGCAGGGGTTCATAGAAGGATGGACACAGGGAAGAGGTGACTGTTGGGAGGAAGTGGGAGGGGAGCTGTTGCATTGTGGTGAATTGTGGTCTATGTCATGAGACAAAGTGTATGTGAACTGCTGTATGGAAAGTGAATTTGCTCTGTAAATTTTCACCTAAATTACAATAAAAAGGAAAAAAAGAAGAAGAATATTGAGAGAAAACTAACAAAAACAATGCATAAATTATGGTATCATTTTGATAATGCTCAAAATCAAATACCACTAAAGAACATATTGTTTAGGGATAAATACAATGCAGTAAAATGAAAAGAAAATAAGGAAATTATAAAATACATTAAGATGTAAAATTTAAAATAGCGTTATTTCCAGGGAAGGATAGAGTACTGAATTTCAAAGAAATATACAGATGATTTCAATTACATTGGTAATGTTCTGGCTCTGAATTTGTGTAGTAGCTGCATGACTCTCATTTCGTCTTCTTTTTGTTGTGATTTGAGTGAAAGTTTACAGAACACATTGGTTTTCTATTCAACAGTTCATACACATTTTGTTTTGTGACAATTCATTGCAATCCCCACAATGTAACAGCACTCTTCCTACTTCCTTCCTATGTCTACCATTTCCCTTCATCCTTCTTTCCTATCTTTTCCTGAATTCTTAGGTTTATCCCTGGGCAAATCCTGCCCTTTCTATTTCATATGGTTGATGTTCTATGAGTGCATAACTTCCTGGTATTATAGTTCACCTTATAGTCTATTATCTGGCTGAAAGCTGAGCCAGGATGTTTGAGTTCAGTTCTTGGCTTGAAGGGTGTCTAAGAGCCATAGTCTTGAGGGTTCCACCAGTCTTCATCAAGCAGCTTTCTTCTTAATATAGCTCTTGACTAATTTATATATACGGGAATATCTGTAATCACAGCCAGGAGGGTCCAAGATGGCAGATTAGGCAGATATACTACCCAAATCCAATACATCAAAAACTTGAAAAATACATTGAAATGAATACAGATCACAATCCTGGATCTCAGAGCTTCAAAGAAAAAGAAAAAGATGTAGATCAAATACTGATTAGAGGAAGAGACTGAACAAAAACAATGAATAAGGAGGCTTATGGAGTGATGAATTACCAATTGGCCCATCACAGCACAACCATTTTGAAACTTTGGCAAGCAGTATTTCAACCAGGGCTAGAACCAGATTATTGACTCCAATCACCCAGGACTGCATCAGCATCCATATTGGTGATTAGTGACCAGAGAGGCTGATCTTCCCCCTTACTCCACACAACCTCGTAATGACCAAAGGCAAACCACCCCCACCCCAGTAGCTAGTCAAACCCATCACCACTGTCAGTGCTGTGGTGGTTGTTTTTCTTTGTTTCTTTTTAGTTCTTCTTAGTTCTTTCCTCTTTCCCCCATCTTTTTCTTTTCTTTTCTTTTTTTTTTTTTTTTTCTTTTTTCCTTCCTCTTTTTCCTATGCTTTTGTATTTCTTTTTTATCTTATGGAATGGGCACCCTGGCATCTACAACCTCCTCACACAGCAGCGTGCATGTTCACTCCACCCCTCCATGGTAATTGGTGCACAGTTCCACAGGGTGAGCACTATATTCCTGCCACAGCTGAGTTTGGTGGCTAGTACTTATGTCAGTACTGTGCTACCTTTTCTTTTTTTACCCGCCTTTTCCTTCCTCCTTAGTTATTCTCTCCTCTCCTCCCCCTTTTTTATTTCCTTTTCTTTTCTTTCTTCTTCTACCCTCTATTTTTTATCACTTAGAGTGTGAGCCAGCCTCTCACCACCTCCATTCAGCAGCCCCATCCTTGCCCCTGAATGTTCAGTGATACATGCTCTCATAGAGTGATTGCTGTATTCCCATCACAGATATGTTTGGCAGCTACCACTATTGTGCTGCTTTTAGTTATCTTTCTTTTTTATTTTTACTTTATTCTTTTTTCTTATTTCTTCCCCTTCCCCCCCTCTTTTTTTTCCTTTATTCCTCTCCCCATTCCCTGCTTTTTCTTTATTTTTTTTCTTTTCCCAGCAGTCAGAAGCCAGCAACCTTATGCAGCCATACCTGCAGCCACACCCTCTGGGTGAGTATCATCAACCACTCCAGGACCACTTGATCTATCACAGATGGCAGCCAGCTCCCATCCAGCCTGCATTCAGCTGTTCTACACAACCTACAATCAGAGATTCATGCCCACATTCCCACCCACTATCAAATCTACCCAGAGGCAACAGTTAATGCCCAATGGTGCCAAACAAAAAACTAGAGTAGCACACCCACCCCATTTCCCAGCTATATTAAAACAAAATAAAACAGCAGGGTGAAACAAACCAACATAAGATCAACAAATAAATACAATAACACCACAATGTCTCAGCGAATACAAACAATGTCAAATCACATGCACACATTCAAACACACAGAAAAAGGACAAGATGGCACAAGCAAGTGACCAAAACATAAGACCACAAAATATTCCGGAGGAAGAAATGGTATTGGAAGTACTTGGTAAGGAATTGAAAAGAATTAAACTTAGGTCCCTCTAACATAGTAAGAAAGAGATCAAGGAAAGCATAGGCAAAATCAAGAAAAATAAGAAAAAACTCTAAAAGAATTCAGGGAAACAATGCAAAAACAAATTGACAAAATAAACAGAAAAAGAGAAACTATACAAAAACAGAAATCCAGAAGTTTAATACTAAAATTTCAGAATAGATAACAAATTGGAAGACCAAAGAAGTAGAATTTAATCAATGGAAGACAAAATTAGCTTAATTGAAGATAAATCACTTAATACTAATCTGTTAGAGGAACAATCTGGGGGAAAAAAAAAATGAAAAATAAATGAACAAAGCCTAGGAATTATAGGTGTTCTGGTTACCTAGTACTGCTCTGATGAGAAATATACCATGAATGGGGTAGCCTTAACAAACAGGAGTTTATTCTTACAATCTGGAGGCTTTAAGTCCAAGTTCAAAGTGCCAGGCTCTAGGGGCTGGGTAAAAGCCCCTCAACCTTGGGGTCCAGCTCTGCCTCCTGCTCCTGGCCCACTGGAGCTAGAGGCGTTTCTTCACTCAAACAGCTGTTGGCTGCTGAGGCTGAGAAGCCCCAAGGTTGACAAGTAAAAAGGTACAGTGCCGATGTTGCCAGACCCACACAGCAGGCCATTAGCTTAAGTCCACTGTAAGTCCCAAGGTCGGCAGAACATAGCAGGCTGCTGAGCAACGACATGGCTACATGCAGGGTCCAAGCACGCCATAGGCTAGAGACCATTCTCAAAGCTTCTCCTTATACACAGGAAGCAGACCACATACCCAAAGGCAGCTACTCAGCTGCTTGTGGTAGATCCCACCATGGAGATGATTGCCAGTCTCATCATGGGAAATAACTACCACCAACTGCCCAGCCACTCAACCAGGCCCAGCCAAGCTGACACACAAACATAACCATCACAATAGGCAACATCATCAAGAGGAATAACTTACAAGGGATCAGAATTCCAGAACAGGAGGAGAGATGGGGGAGAGGAGAGCACTGTGAAAACTGTTGAAGATTTGTTGGAAGAAAATTTCTCTAAAAATCATGAAAATGAGAAGATAAGCATTCAAGCAGCTCAACAAATCCCAAACAGGAGAGATCAGAAAAGAAAATCTATGTCTTAAATAATAGATAATATAAAACTGAATAAAACTAAGCAATCTGGTTAACTACTAAGTATCAAAGCATAAACACTGCATAAATGGTTCTCATAAGATTAAATATAAACCAATAAACTATACTAAAACTCCTGAAATATTTTCTTTACATTGGCACTATTTTTTATTAAAAATAAAAGCTGAGTTTTAGTTCATCCTGAGATGTACTAGAGCAATTATTAACAAATCAACTACATGAAATTGAAATAACCACTAAAAACACTGTAGCTACACATCTAATAGGAGGCCAGCAAGCTCTCTCCTGTGAAGGAAAAGGATCTTATGCTGGGGACAAATTCTGCTCAAGTTTCTTCTTAAAATTTGGGGTCATAAACTAATTTAAAAATCAGAATACATATTTTTTTTAAAAAAGTGTAGAACTGGAATCTTAAAAGCTTATGAGCAACCTATATAAAACACCAAGGAAAGGTTTATATATGGAAGGAAATTTTCTTTGTTGGTTACCAGGGATGGGAGGATAGGGGAAAGAAAATGGCTAGATAGGTTTTTTTAAAAAAAAGCATACATACATATACCAAAGATTATTAGTGGCTACCAGGGGCAAATGGGAGGGGAGAAAGGGAAAGGGAAGCTTTCATCTGTGAAGCATTGAGTTTATGCTAATGGTGTTAGAATATATTGGAAAAGGATAGCAATACTGGGGGCACAACATCAAAAATGCCATCAATGTACCTGAGTTGTAAAGAAAAAAAAAAAAAAAGTTTATGAGCAGCCAAGATGCCAACTATTGGTCTCTCCTTATCCAGAGCAAAGAAGAGTGAAAAAATCAAAGACATACAAAAACATTTAGTCCAAAGGACTAAGGGACCATGAGAACCCCAGCCTATATGACCCTGAGACCAGAAAAACTAGGTGGTGTCTGACAACCAATGCCAACCTCTCATAAAGGGATCAAATTTGGAGATCCTAGATATAGCAGGAGACAAATGTGGAACAAAACTTAAAATCTCAAAAAAGACCAGGCTTACTAGTCTGATAGAGACTTGTGAAACCTCTGAGACTATGGCCTCTACTTACCTGTTGGGCCTGGAATTGAACTCACTCCCATAACTTAACTCTCAGCCAAACAACAGAAAGGCCTACAAGCTAAATACCTACACCAGGGAGACGTACTCCTCAGAACAATCAACCATGGGAGCATTTGCACAGGGAGAAAAGCAGAGAGACAGGAATGCACATGCAAGAAGAACACAGAGAAAATGTAACCACAGGGAGGAAGTGGGAGGAGAGCTATTACAATTTGGGGAATGGAATCAGTGTCACAAAACAATATGTGTATGAAATGTTTGTTAAAAGAATCTGCTTTGTAAAATTTCACACACACATCCCCCTCCAAAAAAAAAATTCATCTCGGACCACATTCTGTGGACTAGGGAAAAGATTCACCAAACTAATCAACTGCACTTAAGTCAACTCTGACTCATGGCAACCCTATGCATGTCACAGTAAAAATGTGCAATAGTGTTTTCAATGGCTCATTTTTTGGATGTAGTTCACCTGGTCTTTCTTCCAAGGCACCCCTGGGTGGACTTGAACCACCAATCTTTCAGTTAGCAGCTGAGTGTATTAACCATCTGCACCACCCATGAACTTCTTAAGCATTTTAAGACAGCATTAAAGACCTAGACCCATGGAAGCTAACTATCTGGGGTATAGGCAAGCTAATAGATGATATTATTTTTAGGAAGGCTGGTATTTTCAGCCTCACCTTTAATAAATGAAAGATAGAGCATCATTCAAATCAAGATAATGAAAATGATCCACTATTTTCAGGGGATGAGTCATTCTGCAGAATGACTGTGTAGGTATCATCTGGGTACATGTCCTACCTTTATTATTATTTTTTTATACTGATGGAGTAAAACAAAACAGCCTTGACAAATTGATCTAAAACCGTGCATTGTTCTGCTTATGAGCCTCAGGAGCACAATACACATCACTCACAAAAATCTTGGTTATCACGAGTGCTACATTAACTTGTTGGATTACAGTGCTATTTCCCAAAATGTGTTCCATGAAAAAATAGACTCAGGATACTCTAGAAAAAAAGGGTTTTGTGGACAAGTAAGTCAAGGAAACACAGTACAATAGTTGCCATTAAAGGAGTCTTATTAAAATACTAAAGGATCTGAAAAGTTCTGCAGTGAATAAAGTGGTTTAATTGTGGTCAACTCATCATTTCACAAATTAATGAAAATATATTTCATAAACCACCAATTAACAACCACATCCTGGTTGCTAAACACACTTTAGGAACTGCAGAGCTAAAGAACATAACTACCACCATTATCTTCCCTGACTTGTGACCTACGCGGTCTGGCCTCATCAAAAAAAGAAATGTAGTTGGACTGAGAGCCAAGCAATGATGATTTTTCTGTTGTCATTTCATAAATTACTGATCTAAGCAGTGAGGCCGGTTTGAAGCATACACAGTCTCATTACAATCATTTCAGGTAAATAAGTCACTAACTTCCAACACCAATTGTGTATCATTTATTGTATATCATTAATATTTTCAGACATAAGGCACTGGTGGCTCAGTAATAGAATTCCTGCCTTCCATGTGGGAATCCTGAGTTTGATTCCTGGCCAATGCACCTTATACACAATCTGTCTGTCTGTCAGTGGAGGCATGTGTATTGAGGAGCTTCTAGACTGAGACAGACTATGAAGATTACTTTGGCAATCTGCTTCTGAAAATCAGCTAATGAAAGCCCTATGGATTACAAAGGTCTGGTCTGCAACCGACCACTGCACAGGACATTGTGAGGATGATGCAGGACCTGAAAGAACTCGTTCCTTTGTGAATGGGGTTGGCATGAATTGGGGGCCAAGTTGATGGCAACCAACAACAATATTTTCAGCACCTGACAGTCCCTTTGTATTTTCCCCATCCCAGACTAGGCCCCATAGAACTCAGCTCTGGACTACTACAAGATCCTCCCAACCCATCTTCTCATTTCCATTGTTGTCACTTCCCTTCATTACTCATAATGTGTCCTTCATTGTCTCTATATATTCTTTGGCAAATCTCTTCAGTGACTTCCTTTTGCCTGTTGCCTAGAAGGTACTCTGCAGAGTATTTACAAGCATTATATCACTCATGACTTAAAACAACCCAAGGGTGTTATTATCACTACTTTTTAAAAAAGAAAATCATTAAGTTATCATGTTAGGTACCATCAAGTCAGTTCTGACTCAGATATCTTAATTATAACAGAATCAAGCATTGCCCAGACTAGTGCCATCCTCATAATCATTCTATTTGAGTCCATTGTTGCCACCATTGTGTCAATTCATCACATTGACAGTATTCCCCTTTTTTGCTGACCCTCTTACTTTATCAAGCATGATATCCTTCTCCAGGGGCAGCTCTTTCTTGATCATATAACCAAAGTACATGAGACAAAGTCTCACCATCCACACTTCTAAGGAGCATTCTGGCTATACTTCTTCCAAGACAGATTTATTTGTTCTTCCAGCTTTTTTGTTGTTGTTAGGTGCCACCAAGTCAGCTCCAACTCATAGTGACGCACCCTATATACAACAGAATGAAACATGGCCCAGTCATGCAGCATCCTCACAAACTGCTAGGCTTGAGTCTACTGTCGCAGCCACTGTGCAACCCATCCTGTTGAGGGCCTTACCTTTTTACTCTGCTTTACCAAGTATGATGTTCTTCTCCGGGGACTGATCCCTTTCGAAAACATGACCAAAGTAAGTGAGACAAAGGTTGGCCATTCTTGCCTCTAAGGAGCATTCTGGCTGAACTTCTTCCAAAACAGATTTGTTCATTCTACTGGCAGTCCATGGTATATTCAATATTCTTTGCCAACAACATAATTCAAATATATCAATTCTTTTTTGGTCTTCCTTAGTCACTGTCCAGCTTTTAAACGCATATGAGGCAACTAAAAATACCATGGGTATTTTAGTCCTCAAGTGCACCTTAGTCCTCAAAGTGACATCCTTGCTTTTTAACACTTTACAGAAGTCTTTTGCAGATTTGCCCAATGCAATACATTGTTTAAGTTTCCTGGCAGTTACTTCCATGAGCCTTGATTGTGGATCCAAATAAAAGGAAATCCTTCACAACTTAGTATTTTTCCTGTTTTACTATAATGTTGCTTACTGACTCAGTTGTAAGGATTTTTATTTATTTATTTATTTTTATGTTGAGGTGTAATCCATACTGAAAGCTGTGTTCTTTGATTTTCATCAGTAAGCGCTTCAAGTCTGCTTCCCTTTCAGCAAGCAAGCTTGTGTTGTCTTCATATTACAGATTGTTAGTGAGTCTTCCTCCATGTTGATGTCATGTTCTTCTTCAGCCTCTTGAATTATTTGCTCAGCAAACAGATTGAATAAGTATGGAGAAAGGATACAGCTCTGACATATACTTTTTCTGATTTAAAGTCTAATTTCCAGAATAGGAAATAGGCTACCCTAAATCAAGTCATGGGAGCTCTGGTAGTGTAGTGCCTAAGGCACTTAGCTGCTAATCAGAAGGCTGGTAGTTCAAACCCACCAGCCACTCCTCGGAAGGAAGATGGGGCAATCCACACCCATAGTGATACTGCCTCAGAAACCCAAAGAGGGGTCGCTATGAGTTGAGTCTGACTCGACAGCACATAACAACAACAACAAATCATCATCTTAGTGCACATACTTAAGAAATGTGGTTGTCAGATGAAAGGAAGGTGCATCTGATGAAAAACTATACTGTCCTGTATGCCAATGGTTTTAAGGGTGGTCCCTGAACCAAGAGCATCAGCACCACTGGACAACTTGTTAGAAAAGTGACCTTCTCCTGAACTACTGATTGAGAAATTCTGAGAGTAGAATCCAGCAATCTGTGTCCTAACAAGCACTCCAGATGATTCTAATACATGCTTAGAACAACTGACCTAGGAAAGAAATCTAAAATCCCTGCTCTGAAGACTTAGCCATTCTAAGTCAACAAATTACCTCCTCAAAGTCCTCCAAATTTTCTCCATTCTTTTATCTACAACCATCTCCTGCTGTCCATTCCCTCTTCTTGGTACCCTGCCTTGTTCTGTATACTCTATGCTCCAGATATACCTACTTTTACCTTGTTCCTTAAACAAACCTCACTGGTATTTACACTACTCTCTGTACCTACAGGAGTACTGTGACATAATAGGTAGTTTATAAATGCTTATTATAATAGAATACATATCTTGATACAATGGGGCACAACTGCTTTCCCTACCTTGTCATGCTCATTCTAACAGACTTTGTTAACTGGCCCTCCTAAAGCCAGTCTCCATTCCTTCTTCCTTGCTGCCTTCCACTATAGAGGGTAGAAAGCCAGGAAAGCCAGGCTCCCCTGAAACCAGGAGTATCCATGTAGCGGTACTAGCCCATGAGACAAAGCAGAAGTATGCGGTAGGGCCATCTGGGCTAGCTTTACTTTCCTGATAAAAATAAATAGGACATGGTTGTCAGGCTTTTACCCTTCTTCCTGTTTTGAATGCATTAGGAGTCAAATCAGCAATTCTGTGACCATGAGGGAGTGGCAAAGAGAACTGCAGAGATGTCAGGCCTGGTATCACAGACTCACTTATTCAACTCCAGCAATCACTTAAGCCTAGACTTCTCTTTGTGAGAAATAAACTTTTTCAAAAGCCATTCTAAGTGGGCTTTCTATATTGCTTAATGCAATTGTAGCTTAATATACTGACCACAGAAGATCCCAACCTAAAGGTGCAAAAGAAGTGTGGTTGTGGTGTCTGACCTCCTCTAACTTCACAAGGAAGCGGAAGATGGAGATCAATAGCCCAAGGCTCATTCCTATGAGACAGAGGTCAGATATGTGTACACTCTCCAACCTTTTCAATAATTCTTACACCAACCATCTGTCCCACAGCACTCTCTACTTCTCTGCTGGGTTTGATAATCCATTGCAATGGCCACAAAGAACTCAAACAATACTCACAATTATGACGTTTATTAGGGAAGTGACAGATAAAATTTAGGATTAGAAACAACTCAATAAACAGTTCTTCAATCAGGACAGCCTCTTCACAACCATGCTACAGGCATGCTTCACTCTGGTCTTAGCCTCTCAGCCCTACAGACCTTTGGTCTCTGCCTTGCTAAGGCAAGTACTATAAAGCTCTCCTAGTTCTGCAGATAGGTACTCAGAGAGACACCCCATTCCTCCAGCAAGCCTCTTGCCACAGGCATTCAGCTTTCTCACTCCATGAGCCAGGAAGCCAACTGCTCTGTCTTATGCCTGTCCCTTGGTTCTCCTGCTTCTGCCACTATTTCCCTGACACTGCTCCTGCTGCTTCTTGCCATCTTTGGTGTCACAGCTCTTTGTCTCTTGGACTGAGGAAGTTCAGCAAAGGGATCTTACATACCATGGACACACTGTATACCTAGCTTTTCTTTCTTCATGGTAGTACAATCCCCTCTTTCTTCAGGATCCTCCAGAATGGCTCATTTTAAGCCTATCAAGATGGTAAAATTGATCAATCCCCACATTAGGGCTCCACACACCTTGTTTCCATGTGTCCCATTCCCACAAGGTTGCCATACACCTTATTTACATTATTAGTAAACTACCCAATCCCTCTGGTAGGCCAAAAGTATCTCACATTTGCATAGTCCCACCTGGTCATCTAGTGGGAGTCAAAAACGCCATGGCTAGAAGGGCCATACCAAGCAATTCATTACAGTGCAGAAGACTAATTTTATTCTCAGATGAAAGTACAAATATCTGGTACCTGGAATTTTCTCATAGTGCTGTACGTCTTAAAATTGCTAGAGCAATTATGAAATTTTTCCCAAAGTTCTAAGTATTACAGGGATATATACTAGAGGAATGGTTTAGAGAGTGACTGACAAGGGCTTCCTGGAGGAGGTAGCCATTGGCAGGCCTCGAAGGCTGGGCAGGATTTGGCCAGAAATAATCGAGGTCAAAAATGGCAGAGCAACCCCTGAAGGCTATATCCTAGCAGCAAAGAAGGGATGTGAAGTAAAGAGAATTAGGTTAATGAGAAGAAAGTAACATTTTAAATATTAAAAAAGAAAGAAGTGGAGTAACATAAGTCACAAAGTTATTCTAAAACAGGGATTTCCAATGGGGGCTCTAACAATGGACTTCAGGGAACCCATAAAACCCAAGAAACTGAATGCACGACTATGGGCATTCTTAGGGGTGTAGGGAAAATAACGATAACTTCCATCAGATTCTCAAAAGGATACATGATTCAAAAATTAGGAAACTCTTTTAAAGAAAATAGGTTGGGGTTAAGATAGAGGAATTTATTTGAGGAGTTAACTGTTCTGTTTGTTTGTTTTAAAATTACTTTTTAGGAGTTACAGCAAGATGGCGGAGTAGGCAGAACGATTGCAAAGACCCTCTTCAACAAAGAAAAGGGAAACCAATTAACACAGACACAGAAGATAATCTTGGAACCCTGAGCCTTGAAGGGAAGGATACAGAATTGGATTAAACCCCAACTAGCAGAAGAATTTGCGTGAAAATACC
>NW_006921786.1:5897933-5901143 GCF_000298275.1 Orycteropus afer afer | reverse complement strand
TTCCTTCTCCACCAATGGACCAATGACAAACAACCACCAAGAAGAGCCTGACTCACCCTTGGCTGCTCTTCACAAACAGTTAACAGAGATCTAAACACAATGACACCACGACGTCTCAGAGAAAACATACCATCACAGTCCACACAAGGAAGCAAGATAAAGTGGTAGAAACAAGGGAGCAGGATACAGACCCAGAACACATCCCTGAAAAAGCAGCAGCACTGGAACTCTCTGAAAAGGAATTCAAAAGAATTATATTTAGCTATCATCAAAGGACTGAGAGACAGACCAATGAAAACACAGACAAAACCCTGGAAGAATTTTGGAAGAAAATACAAAAACAAAATGACAAAATAAAGGAAAAATTAGAAATGATTCAAAATCTACAGATAGAATTTCAGAAGATTAATACTAAACTGTCAGAAATAGATAACACATTGAACGGGCAAAGGAGGAGAAGTGATGCAATGGAAGACAGAATTAACGAGATTGAACACAAATACCTCAATATTTCTTTGGAAAGGGATAAATCAGAAAAAAAGTCAAAACAAAATGAAGAAAGCCTAAGGTATATATGGGATGTCATATAACCTTCATGTCACTGGAATTCCAGAACAGGAAGAGAAAAATAAAACCACTGAGACTATTGTCCAAGATTTGTTGGAGAACTTCCCTGATATGATGAAAGATGAGAACATATCCATTCAGGAAGTCCAAAGAACCCCAAACAGGAATAGACCCCAAAAGAAAATCACCAAGATATATCATCATCAAACTCATCAAAAGCAAAGACAATGAAAGAATTCTGAAATCAGCATGTGAAAAACTAAAAGTTACCTACAAAGGACAACCAATAAGAGTAAAAGTTTTGATTTCTCAGCAGACACCATGTAGGTAAGAAGGCAATGGGACGGTATATATAAAACCCTGAAAGAGAATAATTTCTAACAAAGAATTATATACCCGGCAAAACTGTCCCTCAAATATGATGGTGAATTGAGGAGATTTCCAGATAAGCAGAAACTAAGGGAATTTGTTAAAACCATACCAACCTTACGAGAGATACTAAAGAGAGTCCATGGAACAGAGAACAAAAAATAGCAAACAAAACTGACCATTAATATACAAGATGACATAACCCAGAAACCACAGCTAAGGATATATCCAAAATAAAATAAGGGTACAAGATTGTAAACAGGGAACCAGAGATATCAATTGGCAAGAGAGAAAAACTACAAACCAAAAAGAAGGAAAATACTGTGTAGTTACAAAACTTCTAAATGGTGAGGAAGTCAAGAGAGTTGCAAGATAGAATGGATTGTTCTATTCTCAGGGAGAAAAAATATATATCACAGGGTAACCTCAAAGAAAAATGATAAACGTTCACAGCACAATAAAAGAGAGGACAAGCAGAAATATTCAGCAAATACTAAAACAAAAGCAACCAAAGAAATGATAACATGATTCATAAACACAATGAACTCAGCACAGAAAATATTATGGAACAAAGAAACCAGGGACACCATGAAAAAACACATAACAAAATGGCAGCAACCAATTCATACTTGTCAATAATTACATTGAATGTTAATGGATTAAATGCACTACTCAAGACATGGAGAGTTGCAACAAAACAAAACCCATCCATATGCTGTCTACAAGAGACACACCTCAGACACAAACAAAAAAACAGACTAAAAATCAAAGGGTGGAAAAAGATGTATCAAGCAAATGGCAACCATAAGAGAGAAGGAGTAGCAATATTAATTTCTGATCAAATTGACTTTAAGACAAAAACCACCATACAAGATAAGGAAGGACATTATAATGATTAAAGGATCAAGTGAACATGAAAATATAACCAGAATAAATATCTATGGACCCAATGAAAGAACCCAAAAATACATAAATCAGACTTTAAAAGAGTTGAAAAGGCAAATAGATGACTCCAACTAGTCACAGTCGGAGACATTAATACACCACTTTCAATGAAAGACAGAACAAGTGGAAAGAACTTCATCAAAGACACAGAAGAGCTAAACAATACAATCCACCAACTTGACCTTATAGACATCTACAGATAACATCACCCAACATCATCACAATATACATTCTTTTCCAGTGAACATGGAACATTTTCCATGATAGACCATGTATTAGGAAGATCAATAGTAAAAGAGTAAACACATGGAAACTGAACAGTACCCTCATAGAGAAAGACTGGGTAAAAGAGCAGAAATAAAAATTGAAATTCAAAAATTCCTTGAATCAAATGAGGATGAAAATACAACGTACCAAAATCTTTGGGACACAGCAAAAGCAGTGATCAGAGGCCAATTTATAGCAATAAATGCACACATCAAAAAAGAAGAAAGAGCCAAAATCAACACTTTAAACCAACCTCTCCAACAATTAGAAAAAGAACAGCAAGAAAAGCCTACAGTCACCAGAAGAAAGGAAATAATGACATTTGCAGCAGAAATCAATGAAACAGAAAATAGAAGGGCAAAAGAAAAAAATCAACAAGACCGGAAATTGGTTTTTTGAAAAGATCAATAAAATTAAAAAACCACTGGCAAATTTAACAAAGGAAAAGAGGGACAGAATACAAATAACATGAATAAGAAATTAATTGGGTGACATCACAACAGAAACAACTGAAATTAAAGGATAATATCAGGCTACTATAAAGAACTGTACTCCAACAAATTTGAAAACCTGGAAGAAATGGACAGATTTCCAGAAACACACCCCTTACCTAAACTAACAAAGACTGATGTTCAAAAGTTGAACAGATCCATAACAAAAGAAGAAACCAGCAAAAAATTACCTGCAAAAAAAAAGTCCTGGCCCAGACAATTTCACCAGAGAATTCTACCAAACATTCAGAGAAGAAGTGACACAATTCCTGCTCAAACTATTCCAAGATATAGAAAAGGATGCAATCCTCCCTAACTCACTTTATGAAGCAAGCATAACCTTGATACCAAAACGAGGCAAAGACATCACTCTAAAGGAAAACTACAGATCAATATCCCTCGTGAATATAGATGCAAGAATCTTCAACAAAATCCTAGCCGATAGATTCCAACAATATATCAAGAAAATAATTCATTATGGCCAAGTGGGGTTCATATCAGGTGTGCAGGGATGGTTGAACATTAGAAGAACAATCAACATCATCCACCACATAAATAAAACAAAGGAGAA
>NW_006921786.1:5894252-5895244 GCF_000298275.1 Orycteropus afer afer | reverse complement strand
CTAGCAGAAGAATTTGCATGAAAATACCAAAAAAGGAGACATACGGAGCTGCAGTCTGGCAGGGACCTGAGCGCCCCTGACGGCACAAACAGCTTGGACATTCTCGAGTGGTGGTAAGACCTAAAAATTAACCTAAAAATCACCCTGCTAGCCAGGGACAGCATAGACTTTTCACAGTGGCTCGGGAACAGACAGAGAAGGTGAAGAGAAAGGTGGGTTGAGCTGTGGACTTTTGCCAATCCGGAGGCTGCCGCCATTCTGTAGGTTTAAAAAGCGGCTTGACTAGTTTGGATATTTAAAGAGACAGCACTCTTGCAGATTCCTGTGGTGGTAGGACTTAAAACTTAACCTAAAAGTCACCCTACTAGCCAGGGACTGCACAAAGTACTGTG
Source organism: Orycteropus afer afer (assembly GCF_000298275.1). NCBI lineage: Eukaryota > Metazoa > Chordata > Mammalia > Tubulidentata > Orycteropodidae > Orycteropus > Orycteropus afer. The sequence continues at coordinate 5,894,852 of NW_006921786.1, read as the reverse complement.
CATGGTGGCTGTGAAATAAACACAGAAGGTGAAAAGAAAGGTGGGCTGAGCTGTGAACTTTTGCCGGTCCGGAGGGCACCGCCATTTTGTAGGTTTAAAAAGCGGCTTGACTATTTTGGATATTTAAAGAGACAGCGCTCTCGCAGAAATCGTGTGGTGGTAGGACTTAAGAATTAACCCAAAAATTCCCTGCTAGCCAGTGACTGCACGGAGGACTGTGTACGGTGGCTGGGGAACAAACGGGGAAAGGGAAGAGAAAGGTGGGCTAAGCTGTGAACTTTAGCCGGTCAGGAGGGAACCGCCATTTTGAAGGTTTAAAAAGCGGCTTGATTATTTTGGATATTTAAAGAGACAGTGCTCTCACAGATTTCTGGGGCTTAAGATCACGTTCTGCTTTCCAGCAACCCCAAGGAAATTCGGGGCCTGTAAGACTGAAAAGGTAAAACATTCTTCTTGTTACTACACCCTACACCCGCTTGGTGAACGGAGGTGTGGCCATCCCCACTTCCACATACTTTCTGGGCCCACAAGAACTCCAACACAGTCTGTGTGCTCAGACGGAGCCTGGGTGCCCTATGCAGTCCTCAACTGATTTTTTTA
>NW_006921786.1:5867390-5867847 GCF_000298275.1 Orycteropus afer afer | reverse complement strand
GACATGAGACAAAGTATATGTGAACTGCTGTATGAAAAGTGAATTTACTCTGTAAATCTTCACCCAAATCCTAATTAAAAAAAAAAAAAAGAATGAAGAAAACCAAAGATTCATGGAAAGAATTAGTCCTAGTGACTGGTACATGTGATCTGCAGCCTATACAACCATGAGACCAGAAGAACTAGATGGTGCCCAGCTACCACTGTTAACCACTTGGAGGGGGATCTATGTAGGAGATCCTTTAAAGAGAGGGAAAACAATGTAGAACAAAACTCAAAATAACTTGGGGATGGAGAAGAAGAAAGGGACCAGGTTTGCTGGGTGGATCCACTGAGATTATGGCACCTAGCTACCGTTCAGGTCTGGAATTGAACCCACACCTGTGGCTTCCAGCCAAAAAAAAGGCATATGAGTTGAACATTTACCTGAGGTAGATACACTCCTTGGAGAGAACAAT
>NW_006921786.1:5865352-5866916 GCF_000298275.1 Orycteropus afer afer | reverse complement strand
AAAAAAAAAAAAAAGATTACAAAGATAAACCAAAGATAGTACAGATAATTCCTATATCCTTTTCACCTAACTTCCCCTAATATTAAAATCTTATATAATAACAATGGTACATTTATCAAAACTAGAAATTAACTTTGGTACATTACTATTTATTAAACAACAGACTCTAATCCAATTTCACCAGTGTTGCACGACTGTCCTTATTCTGTTGTAGGATCCCACAATGCATTTTTTGTCATGTTTCTTTAGGCTTCTCGTGGCTATGACGCTTTCTCAGTTTTTCCTCGTCTTGGCATTTCTGAAGAGTACTGTCCAAGTATTTTGTAATAGAATGCCTTTCAACTAGGGCTTCTTACAACAAAGGCAAGTGCCTTTCTCATCACATACTATCAGGAGGTGCAAGACATCTACATGACTTATCACTGATGATGCTGACCTTGTTTACTAGGTTAAGATGGTATCTGCCATGATTCTTCACTGTGAAAGTACCACATTTCCTTGTTCATATTCTATACATCAGAAGAGACTCACTAAATTTATCTCATCATCAGGGGAGGTGAATTAAGTCTACCTCCTAAAGGAAGAAATATCAAAGAATGTGAGGACATATAACATATTTTTTTAAAAGGTATTCAGAATCATGAAGAAGGGAATGTAAACAGGAGCTGAGCACCCACTTAGAGGGCTGTTGTGTGTGAGGTACAGGTGAGGTACAGGCCGAGAAAGTGTGTGGAGAAGTGGGTACATATGAGATGGTGAAGAGAGGAGTGGGAGTGTGCAGGAAGTGGAAGATGCCTAGGGAGAGGAACACCTGACCTGTATGTTGTGTGGGTGTGGGTAGGATGCATCTAAGTGGAAAGGATGTCTGTGTTTAAGGATGCTGGTTGAGAGGAGATGGGTGAGCTAAGGAAGAGAGAAACTGATTTTATGGGTTGCTGCTACACTGTGGGGATAATTTATGGTAAAAATGATACCCTTGAGCTGGGATGGTGAGTTGTTGCTGGTAGAACTGCCACCTAAGCAGAAAAAATGGATGCTCAATACATTTAAATCCTCTTTAAATCTACTTTTTCCTTTAAAGGAGCTCTGATGGTATAGCGGGTAAGGCATCTGGAAGCTAACCAAAAGGTTGATAGTTCGAACCCACCAACTGCTCCATGGGAGAAAGATGAGGCAGTGTGATTCCATAAAGATTTATGCCCTTGGAAACTTTATGGGGCAGTTCTACTGTCCCTTAGGGTCACTAAGAGTCAGAATCAACTAAATGGCAGTGAGTTTATTTTTATTATTATTTGTTTTATTTATGTATTTATTTCTTTTTGGTTTTGTTCCTCTAGGGCAAGCGTTATTACCTTCACAAGTAAAACCTCATTCCAATCACTGGGAGACCCCGTATAGAATAATCCAGTCTGACTCAATGGCATATAACAACAACAACATCCTGCATGGAAGGCAAGATTTCTACCAGTGAACATGTATGTTGTTGTTGTTGTTGTTATGTGCCGTCGAGTCGGCCCCGACTCATAGCGACCCCTCCTTGGGTTTCCGAGGCAGTTATCACTAC
>NW_006921786.1:5859401-5864639 GCF_000298275.1 Orycteropus afer afer | reverse complement strand
TATATATATATATATAGAAAGAAAAGCTGCAATACAAGCATATAATTTAGAGATGTGGAAGTGAACCAACAGAACTAAAAAAAGAAGCCACTGAAAGTAATTGTCTCCAAAGAAGAACTGAATGGAAACTGTTTAAGAGGGCCAATATCTATTCAATTTAAATCCTTTTCTACTATTTGATTTTTCAAACCACATCCATCTACTATTTCAATTTAAAAAGAAAAGACAAAGAACAATATCCAAAATTGCTGAAGGTATGGAAATAGACACGCTCACCCACTTCTGCAGGAAGTACTAACTGGTACAGCACTGCCTGAGGGCAATACAGCAGTATGTATGAAGAGCCTTAAAAACATATGAAAACCTTTGCCAACTTAAGTTAAATGTGTACTAAGGGAAAACTACCCAGATTCAAACATGTTCTATAGAGACCATTTTATTAATCCTTAAACAGGACAAAGACAAAACATAATCATCTGGATGAGGGAACCATCAGCATGCACACAGTACAGAAGCCAATAGAATTCACCAACTCACAGCCACAGTGTTCATTATACATGATAGAGAACAAAGGAAATCATCACAAGATCATGAGTGGTGGTAAGTCAATTCACCACTGTCACAGCAGGACTACAGAAGAGGGAAAGGGCCATGATTGAGATGGTTACACAACTGCAGATTAAAAAAGCTTATAGGATTGGTTCCTGGGCTTTGTGTAGTCTACGTGGTAGTCAGGGTATGACTATGATCATATGACCCAGAGTCACAGCCACCAGGTGGCTATAAGACAGTACCACAACCTCCAACCTTTAATTTAAATTAGGTAACATGCCCAGGCAAGTTCCCTAGTTTTCTGTGTGAGCATCTTTCTGCATGCTAGTTAATTTACTTTCAACCACACTCTTCCTGAGGGCAAAATGCCCCTCTCTAGGCTTGCCCCAGACTTGTCAGAGCATAACACTGCTGGTCAGGAAGTAGTGGGTAAGTAACAAAGAACTCAAATGGCGTCTGAACTTAGCTCAAGACTCAAAATGGAGTTAGGGCTCCCACTGTAGACTGTAGCCTTCCACAAACCAGGTGCTTTAGAACTTAAACTCAAATGTGAATTCAAATGTAGGACTTCATCTTGAAAAGAAAACAATTACAGACATAAGGAAAGGTTTAAGTATCTGAAAGGTCATCACATTATTTATCTTTGAGGCCTTAGTTAGTACTTCATCTTTTCTCTCCAGTCTTTCATTGTACAAATACATTGGGAAAAACCCAAAGATACAAAACCAAAGATACCATGTTGTTGTTATGTGCTGATGAGTCAGACCCGACTCATAGCAACCCCTCCTTGGGTCTATGTGTTAAATAAACGGATTGTTATGTAAGTATTAAAAATTACAACACATATTTGAATGGAAAGCTATTTGAGATTTATTACATGGAAATAGGCTAATTACAAATCATTAGGAACTCTGGTGGCATAGTGCATAAGGCATTTGACTGCTAATCAGAAGGCTGGTGGTTCACATCCAGCCATTCCTCAGAAGGAAGGTTGGACAATCTACTTCTGTAGTGACACCACCTCGGAAACTCAAGGAAGGGTCTCTATGAGTCAGAGCTGACTCCACAGCAGTGTGCTGTATTACACATACCGAAAATAACAGTAAAATATGCATTAAGCAGGGGAAAAAAGAAAGAGAGAGAGATATGTTAAGGTTTAGAGTCAAAATGTAAACAGACAATCCTCTCTTCTTTCCTGTTTTAAATTTTTTGAATCAATCTATAATGAGCAATACATGTATAGCAAGATAATACAAACTAGAATATTTTAATGTCACATGAGATAAACTTAAGATGTTTAAGAGCTCAAAATCAAGAGGTACTTGGTGTGTGTAAACAGAGCAGTCTGAAAGTGGAGGCTTAACCATTTTATAGTCTTGGCATAAGTCTAGAATCCATGTTGAATTTCAAAGCTGCCTTTTCTAACAGCAAGGAGCTCTGGTGGTGTAGTAGTTAAGGCATTTGGCTGCTAACCAAAAGGTCAGTGGATCAAACCCACTATCTGCTCTCAGAAGCGAGATGAGGTAGTCTGTTTCCTTAATGATTTACAGCTTTGTAATCCAATGGGGGGTCACTATGAGTCAGAATCAACTTGATGGCAGTGAGTTGAGGTTTTTTTGGTTTCTAACAGCAGTTCCTCTAACCTTGATGCTGACCATAAGCCCAAAAGGAAACTTTTTTTTTTTTTTTTTTAACTCAGAGGTCTGGCAGGTGTAGGATATCACAATCTATTCCCAGAGAGTCTTTCCACTATGGTAAAAACAGATGCAAGATGTGACAGCTTACACACAAAGGGTCTTCATGCACCAGATTATCGAAAAATTTTACAATGGATACTACCCAGAAAAAGATATGATTGACAAAACAAATTTTATAGCAGGTGACCTAAAAAACCTGTCCTGTCATTGTTCTAAAACCATCTTGTAATAAACTGACAAGAACATATGCTTGTAATTGTTGTTGTTTGCCATCGAGTTGGACCCGACTCGTAGCGACCCTTCCTTGGGTTTCTGAGGCAGTATCACTACGGAAGTAGATTGCCCCATCTTCCTTCTGAGGAGTGGCTGGTGCGTTTGAACTGCCAGCCTTCTGGTTAGCAGTCAAGTGCCTTAGGCACTATGCTACCAGAGCTCCCATGATTTTAATTATGTACCTTTAACCAGTCATGTAATCCCATGTATATATTATACACCTATCCCTGACAAATCCCTGCTTTTAGATATCCCATCTTTGACTCCCTGATTATCTTTCAGCCAGTTATGATTTTGTAATCTTTAGTTCTTGCTCCAACTACGCAAAAATGTTTTCTTCCTCACTGTCCTATAAGTGGCCATTTTCATTGTGAATATAGACATATTCCTACTACAGGAATATCTCTGTCCCTAAGTAAACCTCTTTTGCTGTGATGTTGCTCTACAACAATGGACAAACCAAGTTATAGGTAACTGTGGTAGTTAAGATTGTCAAGTAGTGTCAACTTGGCTGGGCCTGGCGGAGTGGCTGGGCAGCTGGATGTAGTATTCCCCATGATGAGACTGGTAATCAACTCCATGTTGGAATCTACTGTGAGCAGCTGAGTAACTGCCTTAGGGATCTGGTCTGCTTCCTGTATATAGGAGAAGCCCTGGGGAATGGTCTTAGAACTTATGGCATGCTTGAACTCTGCATGTTGCCATGCTCTGTCAACTTTGGGGCTTTCAATGGACTTGAATTAATGGCCTGCCATATGGTTTAGTAACATCAGGACTGGGCCATTTTATTTGTTGACCTAGGGCTTGAAATGGAATGCATAAAGATTGATATCCTATACATTAGTGAGCTGAAATGGACTGGTTTGGGCCATACTGAATTAGACAACCATATGATCTACTATGCCGGGAATTACAATTTGAAGAGGAATGGTAAGGCATTCATCATCTACAAAGGATATTTCAAGATCTTTCCTGAAGTACAATGCTGTCAGTGATAGGATAATATCCATATGGTTACAAGGAAGACCAGTTAATACAACTATTATTCAAATTTATGTACCAACTGCCAAAGCCAAAGATGAGGAAATTGAATATTTTTATCAACTTCTGCAGTCTGAAATTGACCAAACATGCAATCAGGGTGTGTTAATTTTCACTAGTGATTGGAAAATTTGGCCTTGGTGACAGAAATAATGCTGGAAATCAAATGGAAAAATTTTGCAAGACCAATGACTTATTCATTGCAAATACCTTTTTTCAACAACACAAGCAGTGGCTGTACACGTGGACTTCACCAGATGGAACACACAGCAATCATATTGACTACATCTGTGGCAAGAGGCGATGGAAAAGCTCAATATGTTCAGCCAAAACCAGGCCAGGAGCTGATTGTGGAACAGACCATCAATTGCTCATATGCAAATTCAACTTGAAGTTAAAGACAATTAAAACAAGTCCAAGAGAGCCAAAATATGATCTTGAATATATCTCGCCTGAATTTAGAGACCATCTAATGAACAGATTTGATGCACAGAACACCAATGACCGAAAACCAGAATTGTGGGATGACATCAAGAACATCATCCATGAAGAAAGCAAAAGGTCACTAAAAAGACAAGAAAAGAAGAGAACACCAAAATGGATGACAGAAGAGACTCTGAAACTTGCCCTTGAGCAGAGAGTAGCTAAAGCAAATGGAAGAAACGACAAGACAAAAGAGCTGAACAGAAGATTTCAAAGAGTGGCTCAAGCAGACAAAGCCAATTACTATAATGAAATGTGCAAAGACTTGGAGTTAGAAAACCAAAAGGGAAGAACATGCTTGGCATTTCTCAAGCTGAAAGAACTGAGGAAAAAAATTAAGCCTCAAGTTGCCATATTCTATGGAAAAAAAAATACTGAATGATGCAGGAAACATCAAAAGAAGATGGAGGGAATACCAGAGTCACTGTACCAAAAAGAACTTGTAGATCTTCATCCATTTCAGGAGGTGGCATATGTTCTAGAACCAATGGTATTGAAGGAGGAAGTCAAAACTGCAATAAAGAAATTGGCAAAGAACAAGACTCCAGGAATGGATGGAATACCCATTGAGATATTTCAACAAACACTCAGTTATGCCAAGAGATCTGGAAGATAACTACCTGGCCAAGTGACTGGAAGAGATGCATATTTGGACTCATTCCAAAGAAAGGTGATCCCACAGAAGGTGGAAATTATTGAACAGTATCATTAATATTGCAAGCAACTAAGATCTTACTGAAGATAATTCAAAAACAGTTGCAGCAGTATATTGAAAGAGAACTTCCAGAGGTGCAAGCTGGGTTCAGAAGAGGATGTGGAACAAGGAATATCATAGCTGCTATCAGATGGATCTTGGCTCAAGGCAAAGAACACCATAAAGATGTTTACTTGTGTTTTATTGACTATGCAAAGGCATTTGATTGTGTGGATCATGACAAATTATGGGTAACACTGAGAAGAATGGGAACTTATAACACTTGATTGTACTCTTGAGGAACCTGTACATTGACCACGATGCTGTCATTCGAACAGAACAAGAGGACACTGCATGGTTTAAAATCAAGAAGAGAGTAAATCAGGGTTGTATCCTTTCCCCATACTTTTTCAATCTATATGCTGAGCAAATAATCCAAGAAGCTGGACAATATGAAGAAAAACGTGGACTCAGGATTGGAGGAAGAGTCATTAACAA
>NW_006921786.1:5855207-5858296 GCF_000298275.1 Orycteropus afer afer | reverse complement strand
AAGAAGAATCACCGGTAGTTGGAAAATTTGGCCTTGGTGACAGAAATAATGCTAGAACTCATATGGTAGAATTTTGCAAGACCAACAACTTGTTCATTGCAAACACTTTTTTTCAACAACACAAACGGAGGCTGTACACGTGGATTTCACCAGATGGAACTCACAGGAATCAGACTGACTACATTTGTGGCAAGAGGCGGTAGAAAAGCTGTATGTTAGTTCCTCATTATGATTGCTATCTGTCATGGTTCCCTGTGTCTGAGAGGTGCACCTTCTTTATAAATCACTTTTCCCACTTCTGACGATCCCATCTTCCATTTGCATAACTCAACCATACTCCAAGCCACTCTGTGAAGGTTCTTTTGGCAAATGTGTAGCCACAAATCAAGACAGGCAGACTGTGGTCTACGATAATGCTGTAAGTTCTAGACTGATGCTGACAGTACAAATACAAGTTACTAATGATGCTCTACAGGTTGGGGTCTATGGGAAAAATGTTCCCAAGCAAAGTAAGTATATTACTTTCTTCATGCTGCTATAACAAACAACCATAAACTGGATGGCTTATTTATTTATTTATTTTAAACTGCTGTCAAGTTGTATCTGACTCATAGCAACCCCTCCTTGGGTTTCCGAGGCAGATTGCCAACCTACCTTCTGAGGAGTGGCTGGTGGGTTTCAACTGCCAGCCTTCTGATTAGGAGTCAAGTGCCTTAGGCACTATGCTACCAGAGCACCCAGATGGCTTATAAGAATAGAAATTTTTACTCTCTCAGTTCTGTAGGCTAGTTGTCCAAATTCATGCTATCAGTGGGAACATGCTCTCTCTGAAAGCTCTAGGGGAAGATCCTTGGTTTGCAGCTGAAGCATAACTACATCTTCACATGTTCATCTTCCTTCTGTCTCTCTGTATGTCTTCTCTTTGATAGGACACCATTCAGACTGGATTAGGACCCACTCTATTCCAGAATGACTTCACATTAACTGATACTGGTTTTAAAGACCCTATTTCCAAACAAGGTCACCTTCACAGGGACCAGAGGTTACAGATTCAACTTATATTTTGGAGGGATATGGATTATTCAATCCATAACAGGAAGCATACAAAACCTCAGATTGAGGTTAAAAATACTCAAGGTAGATAATAAGATGTAGACCTAAAAGTTAAATGCTGAAAATCAGCTATCTCCTGTTGAAGGGTAGTTACTCAGGGGAGAAGATAAGCACCCAATTCTACTCACAAAGGACCTTCTCATGCCTACAATTATAATTAAATCTACTTGTGTCTATTAATATATCAGTAATCCACAATCAATGCCTATGGAAGCAGCAGTCAAGAAATCTGACAACATACTGTGTTGGGAAAATCTGCTGCAAAAGACCTTTTTAAAGTGTTTAAGAGCAAAGATGTCACTGTGAAGACTAAGGTGCACATGACTTAAGGGATGGTATTTTCAATAGCTTCATATGCATGCTGGACAATAAATAAGGAGGCCTCCAGAACTGATGCATCTGAATTGTAGTGTTGCCAAAGAATACTGAATGTACCACAGACTGCTAGAAGAACAAACAAATCTGTCTTGAGGAAGTATAGCTGGAATGCTACTTAAAAGTGAGAATGGCCAAATTTCATTTCTCATACTTTGGCCATGTTGGCAGTAGGGATCAATCACTGAGAGGGATATCATGCTGGGTAAAGTAGAGGATCAGGAACAAAGGAGAAAACTCTCAATGAGATGGAATGACACAGTGGCTGCAATGATGAGTTGAAGCAAAGCAATGATTATGAGGATGGTGCAGTATTGGGCACTGTTTCATTCTGGGTCCCTATGAGTTGAAATAGACTCAATGGCACCTAACAACAACAACAACAAATAAACATCTATGGAAGCAGCAGTCAAGAAATTAAACAATGTACTGCATCTGGCAAATCTCCCACAAAAGACCACTTCAATGTTTTAAGAAGTAAAACTGTCATTTTGATGACTATGATGGTGTAATTCAACAGCTTTATATTCATATGAAAGCTGAACAAAGAAAAGACAGAAGTGATGCTTTCGTATTGTGGTGTTGGCAAACAATATTGAATATATCCTGGACTTCCAGAAGAACAAATAAGTCTTAAAAGAAATACACCAGAATATTCCTTAGAAGTGAGGATGGCGAGACTTCATCTTGCTCTCTCTGGGTATGGATATGAGTATGTCATAATGAAAGACCAATTGCTAGAAAAGGACATCATGGTTGGAAAAGTACAAGGTCAGCAGGAATGACAGAAACTCTAAATAAGATAGAATGACACAATAGCCACAATATTTCTAGTATGTGACCTGTGACCACACCCATATCTCAGTAGAGGCTTATGTGTTGCTATGATGCTACACGGGTTTTAGCAGAGCTTCCAAACTAAGACAAACTGCAAAGAAAGGCCTGATGATTTACTTCTGAGAATCAGACAATGAAAACCCGTGGAACATAACTGTCCAACCAGGAGCCAAACATGGGGATGGTGTAGGACTGCACAGTATTTAGTTCCACTCTCATAAGAGGGTGATAAGTTGGGCCAATTTGATGATAACTAAGAAGAAGAAGGTGACCTGACAGTGCCTTTTTATTCATTGTCCATCAGGAAGTGTAATATATTCCCACACCCCCTTGAACTGGGGAGGGCATTTGTGACTGCCTCATCAAATAAAATGTGATAGGTGTGATACCCCAGGTAGGTCACCGAAATTCTGACTCTCAGAACCATGAGAGGCCATGTGTGAGTGTTCCTGTCAACAGCTCCAGTTAACGTCCCAGCTGATAGCCAACACAGACCCACAGACAGGTGAGTAAGCAAGCCTTCAGATGATTCCTGTCTCATGATTGACCCATCATAGCCAATGTAAAATGAAACAGAACTGATCTCTGCCCAGCAATGTCCCCCTGAGCCCTGCCCAAATAGCAGATTCATGAGGAAAATAAACGTTATGGTTGTTTTAACTCATCAGTTTTGTTATAAGCATTAGATAAGCACAAAAATGTCAAACCAGGTGCTATCGAATTGATCTTGTATCAGAACAGACCTATGCTCCATAGGTTTTTTT
>NW_006921786.1:5850780-5855107 GCF_000298275.1 Orycteropus afer afer | reverse complement strand
AATGGCCAGACTTCATCTCACCTACTTTGGTCATATTGTCAGAAGGGACCATTCCCTGGAGAAGGATGTCATGCTTGGTAAGGTGGAGGGTCGACTAAAGAGGGGAAGGCCTTCAACAAGAAGGATTGACATGGTGGCTGTGATAATGGGCTCAAGTATAGCAAGGATCATGGAGCTGGCGTGGGATTGGGCGGTGTTTCATTCTGCTATACATAGGGTCGCTATGAGTCGGAAACAACTTAACAGCACCTAACAACAAAAAAGGGCTTATTAGCCTCAGCAGTCAGTAGCTGCCTGTGTGAAGAGATGCCTCTAGCTTCAGTGGGCTGGGAGCAAGAGCAGAGCTGAAGCCCAAGGTCAAGGGGCTTTCACACAGCCCCTAGAGCTGTGTGGCAATTTGAACTCACACGTCTAGCCTCCTGAGCTGTAAGCCTGTTTGTTAAGGCCATCCCATTTGCGGTGTATATTCCTGTCAGAGTGGCATTAGGTAACCAGAACAGAACATGGTACTGAGAGAGTGGGGTGCTGCTCTGACAGATACCTAAAATGTGGTAACAGGAGTGGAGTGGGTCCTTGACCCAAGACCCTGGCAGAGAAAACCCAGCATACGGCATGAGAGACAGCAGGAGCAGAGCCCAGAGACTATCATTAAACAGCAACAGGCCTACCAGCCCACAGAGGAGAAAGCCAGGTACCACTGGGTAGGCAGCTTCCTGGAAGACTGGGTTACCTTTGGGCATTAATTGGTAGAAGAGATCAGCTTGAAACGGAGTAACAGGTTGGCCGTCCCACAGAGCAAGAAAGCTGAGTGCTTTTTGGGCAGGAAGACTTCTGCTGGAGTGGACTGCCTTCGGCATTAATTGGCAGAAGCAGAGAGACCAAGGAAATGGAAAGCAGAGCTGCCTCAGCCTCAGGGTAGGACCATGGACTCAGAGGGTGGAACCACCATATCCCCCTAGGTTTCAAAGAATTAGACCTTGACCAACTTGGTTCTGGAGTGTGGGGCTGCTTGTTCATGTAGGCCAGTGGGATGGAGCCATAGCTTCTGCCCAAGAGAGAGGGGAAAGGGCTACCATGCCCAAGAGGGAAAGGAATGTGGCCTTCCAGGCCAAGGGGGTGAGGTTGCCACTCAGGAACTAGGAGATTAGAGGCACCAAGTGAAGGAGATCTGTACAGATGCCACCTATTGAGGATCTGTACAGATGCCAAGTTGACAGGGTGGAATTGTGGTAGTTCAGTTTATATGTCAAGTTGGCTGGGGCGGGTTGAGTGGCTGGGCAGCTGGATGTAGCATTTCCCATGATGAGACTGGTAATTAACTCCATGGTGGAATCTACTGTGAGCAGCTGAGTAGCTGCCTTGGGAATCTGGTCTGCTTCCTGTGTATTAGAGAAGCCTTGGGGAACAGTCTCTAGTTTATGGCACACTTGAACCCTGCATGTAGCCATGTCATTGTCCAGCAGCCTGCCATGCTTGGCCGACCTTGGGGCTTTCAATGGACTTGAATTAATGGCCTGCTGTGTGGTTTGATAACATCGGGACTGTGCCATTTTATTTGTCAACCAAGGGCTTGTTAGCAGCCAGTAGCTGTCTGAGTGAAGAGATGCCTCTAGCTTCAGTGGGCTGGTAGCAAGAGGCAGAGCAGAAGCCCGAGGTCAAGGGGCTTTCACACAGCCCCTACAGCTGTGTGGCACTTTGAACTCAGACTTCTAGCCTCCTGAACTATAAGAGAATAAACTCCTGTTTGTTAAGGCCATCCCATTTGTGGTTATATTACTGTCAGAGTGGCACTAGGTAACCAAAACAGTAACATATCTTAATATTGCTAAGGTGAACCAAATGCCTAAATTTGTAAGAGGAGTTTTAAAAATATTGCACATACTTTAGATTCCCACAAACCTTACTTTTTCCCTAGTCCAAAACCGAAACTTTTTCCACTGGTTCCAAAATATCTAGGCATTATTTTTTAATCTCTAATCTGTTGTCCTTGTTACTTGTGCTCTGCAAGAGTCCTTCCAGCAATATGTATTTTTCCCAAAGGTGTTTTCTAGCCCCAAGGTTAATTTTACATTCTCAAAAATATATTTAAACCACAATGCCTTGGCATTTACTGTATTAAATCTTCAAATATGTATATATTTTCCTCTAAATAATTTTAAGCTCCTTTTGTTGTTGTTAGCTGTTGTTGAGTCAACCCCAGACTCACTAGCAAAACATATGCACAACAGAAATAAGCACTTCCCAGTACTGCACCATTCCCATGATCAGCTGCAGATCAGACCATTGTGATCCATGGGGTTTTCACTGGTTGACTTTCAGAAGTAGACTGCCAGGCCTTCTTCCTAGTCTGTCTTAGTCTAGAAGCCCTGTTGAAAACCTGGTCAGCATTGTAGACACATGCAAGTTCCCAGCGACATAAGATGGTGGTTTTATATAAGGTTCATTGGCCTGAATTAAACTTTCATGTAAGATGAGAATTCTACCATTGAACCACCACTGAGTACATACATTTTGCAAAATATCTCACAATACACAAATTAAGGTTGTGAAGCATGGGTTTTTCACAAGATTTCAGAAGTAGTTTTGGGATGTGGATACGGTGATCTTGATGTTATCTGATCTCTGGCCAAAAAACCAAACCAAGCTCACTGCCATCCTGTCAATTTGACTCACAGCAACCCCTCCTTGGGTTTCCAAGGCAGTATCTCTACGGAAGTAGATTGCCCAATCTTCCTTCCGAGGAATGGCTGGTGGGTTTGAATTGTCAACCTTCTGGTTAGCAGTCAAATGCCTTAGGCACTATGCTACCAGATCTTCTATCTCAACCTTCTCTTTGTCACTGTCAACCCTGAGGGCAATGAGACTTTCATAGTGTTAAGGGTTGATTATAATATGATCCTGGACCCCAGATTAGAGTGAAAAATGTTCCTTACACTAATAACATTATTACTCTGCTCACAATTTTGGTTCCTTATTTATCAGAATGCCCAGGCTTATTCTGGTATGGTGATTGGGGAAAAAAAAAAAAGAAAGACGACCTAATATATAAGCATAAAAATGACAGACAGACTGGAAATTGTCCTTCAGCATCGTTTTTTTAATATCTGCTATTGCAGCAAGGTCCTTTGGGGTGAAGTAAGTGTGACTTTCTCTGAAGCATAAGAATGGACTATGGCTTGCCAAGATCTTTTTCTGGCCTGTGGCTCTAGGCACAGTTTTAAAAATAAACCTATGATCAAGTGCACCAGAAAGTAGCTTTAAGTACAGGTCTCTAAGGATAAGCCTGTGAAACTAAAAATGACAAAATATGCTGGTGCATCATTCATCTATGACTGGTAAATTTTACCTGGTAAGTCTGTCTAGGCTCCAGAAAGGACTAGGAAAATGATTCATTATGGTGAAAGAAGGATAGGACCACAATCATTACTTGCTCTTCACTGCCTCCTGCCCTTGACATTTCTAGCAAGGAAGGACTATGAAAGTCCAGTAAGATATTATTTTGCTCAGAAGAGTGCTAGTCCTTGATTACATCTATCAGACGGGAGAAGAGTACCTGTCTTGATTTTCTATTGCTGCTGTAACAGAAATACCACAAGTGGGCAGCTTTGACGAACAGCAATTTATTTTCTCACATTTCAGGATGCTCAAAGTCCAAACTGGAGGCCCTAGTTCTACGGAAAGGCTCTCTGTCAGCTCAACGGGAAGATCTCTTCTCTTTCAGCCTCTGTACCTGCCACGTTCCTCAGTTCCTTGGCAACCTCTAAGTTGATGTCCTTCTCCTGCCCTACCACCCCCACCCCTTTTTGTGTTTGCTTTTATGTCTAATATGCTATTTTTCTATCTCAGAAGTGATCAGGCTTAAAACACACACTGCACTGATATGGCTTAATTACTGTAATAAAGAAAGCATTTACCCAAATGGGATAGCATCCACAAGCATACAGGTAAGGATTACAACACAATTCAACACATAACATTCCCCAATTAGACAAAATGTTGATGACAGTGCCTTTTTCGTTGTCCTATTCCATCCTCCAGAAGTCCTCTGGAAACTTCTATATGTTGTTGTTGTTGTTGTTAAGTGCCGTCCAGTCGTTTCCAACTCATAGCAACCCCATGCACAGCAGAACGAAACACTGTCCGATCCCGCGCCAGCCCCACAAACCCTGCTATACTTGAGCCCATCATCGCAGCCACCATGTCAATCCATCTTGTTGAAGGCCTCCCCCTCTTTCGTCGACCCTCCACACTACCAAGCATGACATCCTTCTCCAGGGAATGGTCCCTTCTTACAACATGACCAAAATAGGTGAGACGAAGTCTGGCC
>NW_006921786.1:5833014-5844595 GCF_000298275.1 Orycteropus afer afer | reverse complement strand
AAAAAAAAAAACATTTTATTGAAATATAATTTATGTACAGTAAAATACACAAAACTAAAATGACATGGCTCAATGCATTTTTTTGTTTTGTTTTATTTTGTTTTTGCAGTGTTCCCTCCCTTCCCCTCCCACCACTGGTAACCAACAAAGTTTCCTCTATATATAAAGCTTTCTTTGACTTTTTACGACAATGAACTAATACTGTATTTGTCCTTCTATGATTGACTTATTTCACTCAGCATAATATTGTCCAAGTTCATCCATGTTACGCAGTGTTTTGCAGATTCTACGTTAGTCTTTAGGGTTGCATAGCATTCCATTGTGTGTGTATGTACCTTAATTTGGTTATCCATTCTTCTGTTGATGGGCACCTAGATTGTTTCCATCTTTTGGCTATTGTAAATAGTGCTGTGATGAACATGGGTATCCATATATCTCTTCTTGTCCTGGCTCTCACTTCTTTAGGATACATACCTAGTAATGGAATTGCTGGGTCAAACGGTATTTCTAATTCCAGCTTTTTAAGGAATCACCACACTGTTTTCCACCGTGGTTGTATCATTTTACAGTCCCACCAGCAGTGTATCAGAATCCCAATCTCTCCACATCCTTGCCAGCATTTATTTTCTGTGTTGTTGAACTCTGCCATTAGTGCTGGGGTGAGATGGTATTTCACTGTTGTTTTGATTTGCATCTCTCTGATGGCTAACGATTGTGAACATTTCTTCATGTATTTGCTGCCCCCTGAGTATCCTCTTTGGTGAAGAGTCTATTCATGTCTTCTGCACGTTTTTTAATTGGATTGTTAATCTTTTTGTTGCTGAGGTGTTGGAGTTTTCTATAAATTTTAGAGATAAGTCTCAGGTCAGATAGGTTGTTGCCGAATATTTTTCCCCAATCTGTGGGTTCTCTTTTTACTGTTTTGTCAGTGTCATTATCAACAAGTATGAATTTGTTGCTGTCATTTTGTTATGTGCTTTTTCGTGGTATTGCTGATTTCTTTGTTCCATATAATTTTCTGTGATGAGCTCATTTTGTTTATGGATCATACTAACACTTCCATCTGTGCTATTATTTTAATTTTTGCTAACCATTTGTGGTGGTCTTCTTTTTTATTTTGATGTGCATTTTTATCATTTTCCTTTGAGGTTACCCTGTGATTTATAATTTTCTCCCCAAATTTAGAACAGTCTGTACTACCCTGCAGTTGTCTTGACTTCCCTACCACTTAGAAGTTCTGTAACTACACAATTTTTCCCTCTTTTTGGTTTATAGTTGTCCTCATTTATCAACTGATGTCTCTGGTTCCGTTTACAGTTTTGTAGGCTTATTTACTTCGGATATTTCTATAACTGGGTTGGTTTCTGGGTTATGTCATCATGTGTGTTAATGGCCAGTTGTTGTTCACTGTTGTTGGTTCTCTGTCCAAAGGACTCCCTTTAGCATCTCCTGTAAGGTTGTTCTGGGTTTAACAAATTCCCTTAATTTCTCCTTATCTGGAAATGTCCTAATTTCACCACCATATTTGAGAGAGAATTTTGCTGGGTATACAATTCTTGCTTGAATTTTTTTTTCTTTCAAGGTTTTATATATATCATCCCATTGCCTTCTCACCTGCATGATTTCTGCCAAGAAATCCGAGCTTAGTCTTATTGGTTACCCCTTGTAGGTAACATGTTGGTTTTCCCATGCTGCTTTCAGGATTCTTTCTTTGTCTTTGGTTTTGATGATGATATGTCTTGGTGATTTTCTTTTGGGGTCTATCCTGTTTGGGGTTTACTGAACTTCTTGAATGGATATATTTTCATATTTCATCATACCAGGGAAATTATCTTCCAACAAATCTTCAACAATTTTCTCTGTGGTTTTATTTGTCTCTTCCTGTTCTGGAATTCCAATTACATGTAGGTTATTCCTTTATTCCTTTTGATGGTATCCCACATGAATCTTAGGATTTCTTCATTTTGTTTTGATCTTTTTTCTGACTGATCCCTTTCCAAAGAAATATTGAGGTATTTGTCTTCAATCTCACTAATTCTGTCTTCCATTGATTCAATTCTACTCCTTTTCTCATTCAATGTGCTACCTATTTCTGAAAATTTAGTATTAAACTTCTGGATTTCTATGTGTAGATTTTGTATCATTTCTAATTTTGCATTTATTTTGTCATTTTCTTCTTGTATCGTCTTTCAAAATTGTTCTAGGGTTTAGAGAAAAACCCTATTTTTCTCTAAATAAAATTGTATTTTCCTCAATTTTGTCAGTGTTTTCTTTGATCTGTCTCTCAATCCGTAGAACGTGCCTAAATATAATTCATTTAAATTCCTTATCAGGGAGTTCCAATGCAACTTCTTCCTCAGGGATGTGTTCTGGGTCTGTATCCTAGTCCCTTGTTTCTCTTGCTTTATCTTGCTTCGTGTGGACTGTGATGCTCTGTTGTCTCTGAGACACTGTGATGTTTTTGTGTTTATATTTAATTGGTGATTGTGTTGGATTGACTTGCTCATGGTTTTTGTTTTCTTTGTTTTGTTTGTATGTTATCTATGTAAACAGGGTACTGTGCTCCTCTATTCACTAGTTGGCAGCACTTATACACTCACTACCAGTCTCCTTTCCCATTCAGCCTCCCATATGTCCCTGTCATCCTTGGTAAATAGAGCCTATTCTTGTGTTGTTGTTGTTACATACTGTTGAGTTGGACCCAACTCATAGCGACCCCTCCTTGGGTTTCTGAGGTGGTATCACTACAGAACTAGATTGCCCAACCTTCCTTCCAAAGAGTGGCTGGTGGGTTTGAACCGCAAGCCTTCTGGTTAGCAGTCAAGTGCCTTAGTCACTATGCTATCAGAGCTCCTGAGCCTATTCTTAGGTCCCTGGAATCTGAATGAGAATGCTGTCACATTAAATATCCAAAATGGCTGCCACTTGTAAACAATCAAAATGACTGTGCCCTCCAGAGAGCCAAAAGTCCACAGCTCAAGTTGTCTCCCTCCTTGCTGTTTCCCTTCCTAGTCATAGGCCACCACTGCAGTCATCCCTGCAACCCTTGGTGCCAGGGCTGATCTTTAGGTCAATTCTCAAGTCCCAATACTGATCGGAAATATTCAGGCTTTTGGTGCCATCAGAGTAGATGACAGTCTACAGCTCCGTCCATCTCTGTACTCACTGTTTTCATTCAGGTTTTTCCACTAGTTGGTGCCTAATCTACTTCTATATACTTCCTTTCAAAGCTCAGGGCTCCAGGATTATCTTCTGTATCTCTGTCAATTGGTTCCTCTTCTCTTTGTTGAAAAGGGTCTGTGTAGGTTGTCTGCCTATTCCACCATCTTACTGCAAGTCCCTCCATAGGGTTTTAACTGATTTGTTTTTCAGAAGCAGATTTCCAGGCCTTTCTTTCTAGGTGTGTCTGAGAGTACCTAAAACTCCAACCTTTCAATTTTCAAGGTGTACATTAACTATTTATACCACCCAGGGACTCCCAAATAAGTAGTATACCCACCATTTTATTTGTTCACTGTCTCTGGTGGAATAGTGCCTAAGGCATTTGACTGCTAACCAGAAGCCTAGAGGTTCAAACCCACAACTATTCCTTGGAAGGAAGAATGGACAATATACTTTCATAGCAATACTGCCTCGGGAACCCAAGGAGGGGTTGCTATGAATTGGATCCGACTCAACAGCAGCGAGTGAAGTTTTTTTGAGTACTTCTCCAAAGTGGAAATCAGAAACATGTACTAAAAGCACCTTCTCTCTAGAATCCTCCAAGATTTATATTTTGAGGCAAATGTTCATAGTTCACAAGGATTCAGTGTTTTCTCCAGGTCTTTCCTTTGTCTTAGAGATAGCTTTGAGAAAATTCTAGGACCATTTGCTTTATTAAAACAACTGTCAGTGAAAGGTAAAATGTGAGGAAACTGGTATAATAATTATTTTATTTTATAAAAATACACTTAATAAAAGACATGCTAAATATTATGTCAGTTCTCAGATTGAGACTTTCAAATATCTTCAGTTATCTCAGTAAATGACATAAGATTTTTTAAATTTCTAGGGAAAATACTCTTAAGTGAATTCATTAAACTAGGTCAAGGAATTTTAGAAATGTGGTGTAATGGGATTAGTGATCAGAAGTCCTTGGTTCTCAGTGGGCTGTTTCAAACAAGCTGTCCATTCTCCAGTAAAGCTATTTAGCTTCTCAGGGCCTCAGTTCCCTCTCATCTGTTAAATGAGGAAATTGGGCTCAATGACCTTTAAAAGGATGCTGCCAGCTCAGCCATTCCAGAGAGGTTTAAGGAATATTTATATGGAGACACCAAGAATATATTGCCTACCTCAATCCCACTATTTCACAGATTAAATTACTGATGAGAACCCAAGAGGTTCACAGGCAAATGAGAGATGAGGACCCAGAGGAAAAGAAGAAACAGAATTCTTTCCACTGTACAATATGCTAACATGAAACTGTTCAAGGGGAATCAATCCAGATGGTCTCAATATATAATTATTATATCTAATAATGTTGTTACTGTTAGGTGCCGTTGAGTCAGTTCTGACTCATAGCGAGCCTATGTACAACAACACAACAAAACACTGCTCCATCCCGCGTCACCCTTACAATTATTACTAGGCTTCAGCCCACTGTTGAAGCCACTGTATCAATCCATCTCATTGAGGGTCTCCTCCGTCTTTTTCACTGATAGACAAGTGGTGAAACTGCACTCCACACTCTAATAAAATGCATTCACCCCCCCACACACACACACACACATGTGTGACCTTTGCTGTCAACATCAGAAAGAAATATGTAATGGTGATTGCAGTGAACTGATTGACTCAATGTTTGAAAAATCAGAGATCAAAGTGGGTTCCAGTGACTCTAAAGACATCAACAGGACATGGCCTCACATTCATATTTCAGGTTGACTAAAGCCTGACCTCCATTCTTTGGCAGATTTGCCCTCAAAGTTACAAGATGGCTGCCAGCAGCTTTGGGTATAAAGCTTGCCTGCTCAGTAATCCCAGAAGATAGAGAATATCCTCCCAACAGCACCAGTAGAAGTCTCAGAACAGAATCCACCAACTATGAGATAGAACAACACCCACTCACACACAAACACTAAGTCCACATTCCAATCACCAGAATCTGTAAGGCTGTTACCTTACATGGCAACAGGGACTTTGCAGATGTGATAACATTAAGGACATTGTGATGGAAAGATTATCCCAGATTATTTGGGTAGATCTACATGAATGTGGTATAGTGCCTAAGGCATTTGACTGCTAACCAGAAGTCTGGCGGTTCAAATCCATCAGCCATTCCTCAGAAGGAAGGTTAGGCAATCTACTTCCATAGTGATACTGCCTTGGAAACCCAAGGAGGGGTCACTATGAGTCAGTCCGACTCCACAGCAGTGTGTTGAGTTGCATTGCAAAGGATCCTGAAAAGTAGAAAGGGAAGCAAAACAGGGAGTCAGAGGGTGATGTGACCACAGAAGACATGGCAAGAGTGATGCAATGTGAGAAGGACTCAACCCACCATGATTGACTTTGAAGACAGAGCAAGGAGGCTATAAATGAAGAAAGTAGGCAACTTCTATTAAGTCAAAAAGGGCAAGGAAACATATTCTCCCATGTCATTATTGTTAGTTGTACTTGAATCAGCTCAACTCATAGCGACCCTATGTAATGTATAACAGAACAAAACACTGCTTGGTCCTGTGCCAGCCTCACAATATTTGCTATATCTTGGACTATCATTGCAGCCACTGTGTCAATCCATCTTGTTGAGGGACTTTTTCCTTTTTCTCCTTTTTCCTTGACCCTCTACTTTACTAAGCATGATAACCTTCTCCAGGGAATGGTCCCTTTTTACAAACAACCTTAGTAGGTGAGACAAAGGCTGGCCATTCTCACTTCCAAGGAACATTCCAGCTACACTTCTTCCAGGCCAGATTTGTTAGTTCTTCTGGCAGTCCATGGTACTTTCAGTATTCTTCATCAGCACCACAACTCAAAAGCATCAACTCTTCTTTGGTTGTCTGCATTCACTGTCCAGCTATCACATCCACATGAGGTGATTGAAAATACCATAGTCTTGTACCCACCTACTCTAGGGAGATTCTTCCCTTAGATCAATCAGCCATGAGACACTAGAGGGGCAGCATTCACATAGAGGGAAAGCTGGATAGAAAGGAATGCACAGTTAAGAAGGGCAGAGGGAAGAGGTAATTACAGGAAGGAGAGAGGAGGAGAGTTTTTTATGGTTGGGAATGGTAATCGGCATGAAATCAAATGTGCATGAACTGTTGAATGTAAAACAAATTTGCTTGGTGAGCACAATTTAAAAAAAAAAAAAAAAAAACATAGAAGAAGATAAGAAAATACCATGGCTTGGGTTAGGTACGCTTTAGTCTTCAAAGAGACATCTTTTCTCTTCAGCACTTTAAAGAAGCTTTATGAAGATTTGCCCAGTGCAATACATCATCTGATTTTTTGACCGCTGCTTCCATTGGTGTTGATTGTGGAACCAAGTAATATGAATTCTTTGACAACTTCAATCTTTTCTCCATTTATCACGATGCTGCTTATTGGTCCATTTGTGAGGATTTTCATTTTCTTTATGTTGAGGTGTAATCCATACTGCACACTGTTGTCTTTAATCTTCAACAGTAAGTGCTTCAAGTCATCTTCACTTTCAGCAAGCCAGGTTGTGTCATCTGCATATCACAGGCTGTTTGAGTCTTTCTCCAATCCTGATGCTTTTTTTTTTTTTTTTTTTTTTCATATAGTCCAGCTTCTTTGATTTTTTGCTCAGCATACATGTTGAGTAAGTATGGTAAAATTATACAACCCTGATGCACTCCCTTGCTGATTTTAAGGAATGCAGTATACCCTTGTTCTGTTTGAATGACAGCCTCCTGGTCTATGTACAGGCTCCTGATGAGCACAATCAAGTGTTCTGGAATTCCCACTCTTCTCAATGTTAACAGTCGAATGGTCTGCATAGTCAATAAAACACAAATAAATATCTTTCTGGTATTCTTTGCTTTCAGCCAAGATCCATCAGACAACAGCAATGATATCCCTCATTCCACATCCTCTTCTGAATCCAGTTGACATTTCTGGAAGTTCTCTGTCAATATACTGCTGCAACCATTCTTGAATTATCTTCAGTAATATTTTACTTGATTGTGATATTAATGATATTGTTCTATAATTCCCACAATTTGTGGGATCACCTTTCTATGGAATGGGTACAAATATGGATCTCTTCCAGTCAGTTGGCCAGATAACTGACTTCCAAATTTCTTGGCATAGACGAGTGAGTGCCTCCAGCATAGCATCATTTGTTGACACATCTCAGTGGGTATTCTGTCAACTCCTGAAGCCTTGTTTTTTGCCAATTCTTCAGTGCAGCTTCAACTTCTTCCTTCTATACCACTGGTTCTTGATCATATGCCACCTTCTGAAATGGATGAACAATGACCAATTCTTTTTGGACAGGACTCTGTGTATTCCTTCCATCTTCTTCTGATGTTTCCTGCATCATTCAATATTTTTTCCCATAGAACCTTTAAATATTTCAACTCAAGGCTTGAATGTTTGCTTCAGATCTTCCCTTTTGGTTTTTCATAAAGTTTTTCAGTAATATATCAGACAGTATTTCACTGTTATTCATAAGGTTTTCATTGGCCAATTCTCTGAGTAGTGGATGGCCCCTTCCTTCTTCTGAGTCTGTCACAGTCTGGAAGCTCTACTGAAATTTTTCCACCATGGGTGACCCTGCTGGTATGTGACATACTGGTGGCACAGCCTCCAGCCTCACAGCCACACGCAAGCCACCACAGTACGAGAAACTGATAGACAAGTGGTGGGATTCTCCCATAGAGCCTCTATAAAGGAACACAACCCTGCCAACAGCTTAATTTTAGCCCAGTAATATCCATGTCAAACTTCTAACCTTTAGGACTGTAAGACAATGAATTTGTATTGCCTTAAAGCCACTAAGTTTGTGATAAATTGTTACAACAGCAACAGGAAATAATACACCATTACGTGGTCCAATGGTTTACCTGTTGTACCTCAACCAAGGATTTTAGCCAGACCTGTATCACCTCCCACCTGTAAATCTGAGAGGGAGACCAATCCCACTCATGCAACATGGACTGAAAGTAAGTAGGACTGGTTTCTTGCAGAACATGAAGGGACTATCACCAAAAAAAGCAGGAATGGAAAATAAACAGGCATAAACAAGGAAAACTGATACCTTGTCCACAATAGAACAAATTAAAAGGCCAGAAGAAATTCTGAATATATCTCTAGGGCACCGGAAGTCCTGAAAAGAAAATTTAGACTACAGGTGGCATTTCAACTTTGCTTTCTTCTAAAGATCACAGTTTTACAGGAAAGAGGAAATACAAGTTGAACAGTGGGGTTCATGGATGAATGGTGTTAAATAACTAGACTGGATTTTCTGGGGAGTCTCCTAACAAGAGACATAGTGCAGCTTCCAAACCCTAGAGAGAACGCATTTATCAGGAGTCTTCTTAATCTGATCAGGAAATCTTTAAAGTATAAATTGGGAGGTGGGCACCACATATAAAACTATACAACTGGATAATGTAGACAACAGTGGATATGACTCAACATGAACACAATAGGAAATCATGGGAAATATTGGAAGAAAGAGTCCTAAATTGCCACAAATGGTTAAATACTGGGCTAGTAACCTAAAAGTTAGAGGTTTGAAAACACTCAGAGGCACCTCAGAAGAAAGGTCTGGTGATCTACTTCCAAAAAAATCAGCCACTGAAAACCCTGCAGAGCGCTGTTCTACTCTGACACACATAGGGCTGACTCTTGGCAACTGGTTACTAAGAGGGAATAACAGAGAAGAGTTAGTTTGCCAACCCAAAACAGGAGTAATAAGGCGGCCTCCAATTTTCAAGTACTGATGAGAATACAATCTTCTGGCTTTGATCAGATCTGATGGGTATGCATTCATGCCTGGAAGAGGCCAGATCTAATCTAGAAGTTATGAAAAGCTCTCAATCCCTTGGTGCTCTTTTTTTCTTTTCTTTTTTTTTTTTTTTTTTTAAGTGCATCCTAATTTGCCCGTATTTGCTACGTTCAAGTTAAAACTCAAAAGGTAAGATCAGGCTGAGAGTTTAAACTATGGAAAACGAGCCTAGAAGGACTGTTTTAGTCTGGACCTGATTCGAGAAGCATAAAATCAATCCTTGCACCCCACAGGATCTCACCCAATATAGCCACCACCTCCAGCCAACAACTGGCAGGTTTTCCCACATCTTCCCCTTTGGCAAAGCTCTCTTGGGCAGTCAATGTGACAGGGAGAGATTGGCTCTTACCGGGAGGTTCCTGAGCCCAATCACAGCTAACAGAGGGTAGAGTAAGTATGTCAAGAGAATTCAGTGTGGCTGCTATACACATGCTTCCTATATTTGGCTGACCTGGGTGTTTTCAGAATAGCAGGATAGGTTAGAACTTTCCATTCATAGGAGTTCTATGCCTACACACTTAGGTAATACACATCCAAAGGCTTACTGCACACTTGGCAAGACTTACTACTATTCCTCCTTCCACGATTGACTAAATGCTGGCATCTCAAAATGTATATAAGTGAGAACCAACTGGGTCCCAAACACAAGTAATATCAGTGGCAAAAGACAAACTGGGTAAGTGGCAGAAAATTCCCAATCCAGGAGTCTAGCCACTAACAGTGCTGAATGAGTCTTGCTTATCACATACTCCTTATTCCAAAAGTGAACCTTGTCCAAAAAATGGGCATGATCTTTAGCAACAACTGGTGCAATCTGCTGCTATCTGGAATTTTCTTTGCAATGGATAGGATATAAACAAATAAATGAAATGAACAGCCAAAGCAAGTAAAAGTTTGTCAGGAGTCAGGGTTTCCTGTTACATAAAGTGTGGTCATGAATCATCTCATAGAAAAGGCACTATCTCCAGGCTCTTCTACAATTACAGAAAATCCTCACCAAGAGAGCTGTATAAGAACTCTTGTTCTCTAGAAGAATATAAATCCACTCTAACGAAAAAAAAAAAAAAAAAAGACACTGAATAATAGGTATCTGTACCACTATGTAAGGGGGGAGTGAATAGCCTGCTATATTTTATCTGGGCCATGACCAAATCCACCACTGACTGGTCCTGTGTACTCACACGGGCCTGTGGTCAGGCACTGCTGATATGCATACGGCCTTGAATACCAGCAGGTACCAATGCCATGAGCTGTGCATTCACTCCATGGCATGCATCTGGCTTTTAGAAAAAATATTATATTCTGAATTTAATGTTTAATCCATCTTGAGTGGTAGGTTCTCCAAATCCTTTTGCCTGGAAGAGGGAGGCAGATCTATTCTAGAACTTATGAAAAGCTCTCTGTTCCTTGGTGCTCTTTTTTTTAGTTCATCCCAACTTGCCCCTATTTGCTATGTCCTAGGTAAATGACTAAAACAGTCAGCAGTTAATGAAGCCAAGCAATCTATTTAAGATCTGACCCAAGTAGAAAGTAGTAAAAGGATGTTGTTGCTAGTTGCTGTCGTGTCAGCTCTGACTCATGGCTTCCCCATGTACAAGAGAACCATCGTCACAATTGTCCATTATGGTCACTGTGTATTTGTGTACTTTGAGTGTGCCTTCAATCCTAGGGGGCTCAGCTTCCAGAAGTGTATCAAACATTATTCTGTTGTCATTTGTAGCGTTTTCATTGGCTAGTGTCCCTACTTGGTGCCATAGCTTCCAGCATCAAAGCAAAACATGCAAGCCCCAGTCCCACAAACTGACAGATGGGTTGAAAGAGTAAGAGGATAAACATTCCCTTTCTGATGGTGCCCCATGTGAGGTGACTTTTGATGTTTCAAAGTACTTCATTCCTTGCTCCCTCAAAGTGTGAGAGAAGGATGCCTCAAATACCATAATTGAGCATTCAATCCTTTCAAGGCTCCCTCTAATAGACTTCATCAGACATTTAGGCAAGAAGGATTTAACCAGATCCTTGCATATGAATGAGCTTGCAATGAAAGGCATAGGAGGAATATTACAAGGGACTTGGGGACATTTCTGCACTTGGATTCAGAAATGCCTCTGTCAGTAATCAGCAGTATGTAACTGTTTTTTATAAAATGGGGAAAGAAGGTTTTGCTAGAAAAAAGTGTATTCATTATGTCTGTAGCTATATATTATTTTTAAGGAGTCCATGAGTGGCATAAATAGTTATAGGTTCAACTAAAAACTGAAAGGGTAACAGCTGGTGCCAGATGATCTGCTTCTGAAAGGTCACAAACATGAAAACCCTATGGAGTACAGTTCTACTCTGATACACATAGGGTCTACATGAGTTGAAATGGTAACTGGTTTATTTGTTTTATATATTATTTTTAGAATTAAAATTACAGAAAGTAATTCTCATAACATACTGTACAAAATGTTCCACCTCCTACTTTGGTGAGTAGCGAATGGGATCTTAAAAGCTAGCAAGCTGCCATCTAGATGCAACGATGGGTCTCTCCTCGTCCAGAGCAAAGAAGAATGAAGAAAACCA
>NW_006921786.1:5797317-5832419 GCF_000298275.1 Orycteropus afer afer | reverse complement strand
GCTCTGTAAATTTTCACCCAAATCACAATAAAAAAAAAAAAGAAGTAATTCTCAAAATCTGAGGAAGCCTTCCTTACATGCCAGGTAGATTGTTAAAACTTGACATTCATTGAACTTTCACAACTATCCCTTGGGGCAGGAACTATTAATAACATCATTTTATTGATAGACAAATTAAAGTTTGGTAGCTTAAGTAGCTTCCCAAGCCACAAAGTTTGAAGCAGATATGAACCCCATCTGACTCTAGTCAGCCCACTATCCTTCACTTATGTTAGACCAACTTTTGGAAACACTGGCAAAGTACCGTTCCAACACAATGTCTACTATGGGAGACAGTGAGGATGAGAATGCAAAAATAAACTTTACCTACTTCATAATTGCCTAAGGCAAGCTCGCCATGTATTTCTATATATAGTTTTACTACTTTTTAAAAAATAGCTCAAAATTATAGCTTTCAAACTACCTGTAGGAATTGGAGAGTACATCTGTCTGCCAAATCCAACAGAATTCTCCTTTATTATCCCTAAATCTCTGGAAGCAGCCACCTTGACAAGAAATCTGACAAGACCCATCCTTCCAGCCCAAACTTATTGGATGGAGGAAGACAGATGACTAAGCAGATTCTCTTGAGATTGTAAAGTAAGAGAGGGCAGCCCATTTGGGCTAAGCCTGTAAGGGGCGAGTGTGCAGAAAAATCTGTAGGGTTAGTGGACACTAGGAGCGCAGAGCAGCTCTGGTTCCCAATGGTGGCACATACCCTGTCGCTGAGGCTCCTGGCTATACGTGGGGTTCAGCATCTCAGCCATCTCTGAGTGTGCCTGCAGATCCTTACAATAATCTTGTCTTTTCTTAATGCCACCTAAAGTGAATTTTATTATTATTATTATTCCATTGTGGTAAAATATATATAAGAAAATTTTTACCTTCACACCAATTTTAAGTGTACATTTCAGTGACAGTAAATACATTCACCATGTTAGGCTGCTACCACCACTATCCATTTGTAAAACCTTTTTATCACTCTTGATAGAAAATCTGTGCCCCTTCAACAATACTTCCTCAGTGCCCACATCCTCTACTCCCTGGTAACCTTTAATAAACTTCTGTCTCTATGCATTTGCTTACTCTAGATATTTCAAGTAAAGTGTGATCATCTACTATTTGTCCTTTTATGATATATTTATTTCACTCTGCTTGTGTGATAGCTGGAGCTGTGTGTCAACTTGGCTGGACCACAATTCTGTGTGGTTTAAGCTGTTGTGATGTTGTTATTCCCATGATGCAATCAGATGATTATGTTTGAGCAGGCAATCTGTTGAAAGGGAGTTTCCCTAGGGGTGTGGCCTGCTTCCAGTATATCCAAGGACATCCTGGAAAAAGAGACATTCTTCTGTGGATCGAGATTCTGTTATGCTGCCTACAACTGTCCATGAGTGAACAGTCCACCATTCTGTCTGGAGATCTTGGATTCATCATTCGTTGGAGTCAACAGTCAGTGTACTGCCTGCCAGCCTTGAGCTCCACAGCCCCTGCAGTTGCAAGAGTTGGGAAAAGCCTCCAGCTTGATATTTGATCCAGGAACTTTGGACTTGCCAGCTTCTATAAGTGTGTGAGCCATTTTCCTAAGATAAAGTTCTCTATATACACATATATATATATATAAGCTTTACTGGTTTTGTTTCTCTAAAGAACCCAGTCTAACATAGCTTATTTTCAAGGTTCATCTATGTTGTAGCTTGTATCAGAACTTCACATCCCTCTATGCCTGAGTAATATTCCATTGCATATTTTGTTTACCATTCATCCACTGATGGACACTTGGGTTGTCTTCACCTTTCAGTTATTGTGAATAGTGCTGACATAAATACCAGTGTAAGGTTTTTTTGGTTTGCTTTGCTTTTTTGTTTTGTTTTGCCTCTTGCAATTATCAGTTTGCCCACATACACACTACATAGGGCCTTGCCCAGAGCTGTACCACAAACAGGGCCTATTTTCACCCTTGGCTTTCCAGACATTTCATAGCATTTCACCTGTATTATTTCTGTTATTTATATTTTGAATCAGAATAATAATCCTAACCAAAAAAAAAAAAATCAAAGTCATTGCTGTCGAGTCAGGTCCAACTCACAGTGACCCCTCCTTGGGTTTCCAAAGTGGTCTCACTACAAAAGTAGATTGCCCAACCTTCCTTCCAAGGAGTGGCTGATGGGTTTGAACTGCTAGCCTTCTGATTAGCAGTCAAATGCCTTAGGCACTATGCCACCATTAAATAAAGATCTGTTCTGAGAACTGCGCTACGTTAGACAATCACATTTCTCAAATCTTCAACAGTAATTGGCCTTCTGTCTACAGAGATATCCTCAATTTTAGAAAAATCTTAGTAAGCAATCCAAGAAGATAAGGGAATTTAGAATACACAAAATTGGATCAATTGATTGTTCGATAATTGGTGTTAGAACAACTGGATATCCATTTGGAAGAATTCCATTACTCAGGCAAAACAGAAAAATAAATATCAAATGGAATATATAGTTACAAAAAAATAAAATCAAGAAAAAAAGCAGGGGAAAAATGAAGACAATTTATTTTATAGTGGAAAAGGCCTCCCAGGCCATTTTTTTACTTCAAAATCAGAAACCATAATGAAAAAGGATAAATTTCTTAAACTCCTACATAAAATAAGACATGAAAATAAATGAGAAACTGGAGGAAAATATTTGCAATACACATAACAACAGAGTAATTACTCTTTGCAAAGGGTTCAGCAGTATTAATGAAGAGTAGAGTAAAATGTGAAAGACCACACCAAGCCATTTTCTTTCTCCCATCCATCCTCCCCACCTAGTTGATTCCTGAAATCTAGCTTTCCTGTACTTTTCTATACATATACATATACACATACACATACACATACACATACACATATACATACATGGGCACAGCTTCAAATACAGGGTCATCCATGGTAAAAAATTTCAGCAGAGCTTCCATTCTAATAAAGACCATTTCCAAAAATAGCCAATGAAAACTCTATATGAATCACAACAAAATATTGTCCAATATAGTGCTGGAAGGCACACAAAAACATAGAGATGCAGCAATTGATTTGAGTCTTAATAATCAAGAAGATGGAGCAGGACTAGGCAATATTTTGCTCTATTGAACATGGGGTAATCATGAGTCACAGATGACTAACCAGATATATATATCATCAACAGATACATACTTAACTCATATTGTTCTGTGGCTTGTTTTTTTCCCCTGTACAGCATGTCTTTGAGATTTTTCTATACATCTCTATATAGGGCTACCTCACTTTATTAGCTGCACTAGACACCACTGATTATATCAGTATTTATTTAATCCTTCTTCAACTGATATTTAAGTTGCTTCCAATGTTTCATTAGTATAAATGATGGAATCATCAAAATCTTTTACATGTATCCTTAGCATTTGTGCCATGATATTGTCAAATGGAAAAAAAAAGTTTTTAAAAAAACTTATAGTTTTACCCTTTCTTGGTTTTAAAAAACAACTGTACAGCATATACACATATACATACAGAGAAAACACATTAGAATAAAAATACCAAAACTGTTGCTAATGGGTACAATTTGGTAACTGGATTGAGTGATGACTTTTCTTTATATTCTAATAAGTTTTATAATTCTTCCACAATGAACATTATACTTTAATCATAAGAAAAATACATTCTGTGTGAGCTAATGAATTCTGAATGATGGCACAGAGGCAACATTTTCAGAATACAACAACGATTTCAATCACTTAGACTCCTTTTCCCACTTAATACCTTTCTGGTTTCTCAACTAGGTATTCTGGAAGGGTGGTATTTCTGAAAGTAAGATAAGAACAGGATTTTTGCATATGTTTACACATCTTGTAAGAGATTAAGAATAAGGGAGTTTTGACGGACCATCTAGTATTAACGCACTCATTATCATCAGGGCTAAGATAAAGAATGCCTCTAAATTGTGAGTGAAGTAATTCCAGCACCCAGGGGCAATTTCTACACCACCACCACCACCCCCGCCACACACACACACAACTTAGGATAAACAAACATTGATAGCAACACCACAGCAGAAACATCCACCCTCTTGTCCAGCTGCCTCAGTCAGGTACCTGTCATATTTACGGTACTTCATCTAGTAGCCCCTTGGACTCATGCCCAATGACAAGCACCCTTCCCTGCCCACCCCCCTCACAACGCCATTGTATCTACCATGGTTGAGGAAGGATGTTGGGCAGCATCAAGTTAACAAACAGTGCTTAGATGTGCCTTCTTCCTCAAAATGGTGCCCAGGGCATGTGTCATACCTGTCGTACCTCAGACATGCTGATTATCACAGGGAGTCAAACTGTAGAAAATACATCTGTTCCCTCATCAAGCAGGAACCAGGGAACAATGAAGTTGTATCTTAGGGCAGAGTCAGTGGTCAAAGCTGAGGGCCCAAGGTGAACAGAAGAGAGTCCAGGTGCTTTAAGCATCTTTGAAATTAATCTCCTAAGAAACATCTTCCCTCATCCCATAGGACAGTGATATTACCAGGAAACAGTGCTCCTCGGTAAGACTATGAAGGCATTAAAAGCCCTTATGTTAATTACGTGGACATAATTATATAGATAACAAAGAGATATACTGGTCTGTGAAAAACAGCATGGGGGAGGCAGCATCTGACCTCCTCTAACTTCACAAAGGGGGAGAAGGATCAAGATCGACAGCCTAAGGCTGATCCCTCTGAGGCAAAGGTCAGACATGTCTCCACCTGCCAACCTTTTTACCAGTTCTGACACCAACTGTCCCTCCCATGGCACTCTCTACTTCTCCATTGGGTTTGATAATTCATTGCAATGGCTACACAGAGCTCAGAGACAATACTCGTGATTTGGGGGCTTATTAGGGAAGTAATAGGTTACAATACAGGATTAGGAATGACTCAGGATACAGTTCTTTGATCAGGATGGCCTCCCCTCAGCCATGCTCAAAGATATGCCTCTCTGTCTGGCCCTCAGGCCCTCCCCTTGGCCTGGCCTCTGCTCTGCTCAAGCAAATGTTACAAAGCTCTGCCAATAGGTGCCCAGAGAGGCATCTCACTCAACCAGCAACCCTTCTGACTGAAGGCACTCAGCTTTCTTGCTCTATGCGCCAGGAAGCCCATGGCTCTGTCTTGTGCTGGTCTCTTGGTTTTGCTGCTGGCATCTCTCTGCCACTACTTCTCGCCATCTCTAGTGTCACAGCTCTCTGCCTCCTGGATGGAGGAAGTTCAGCACAGGGATCTCAGGTCTAAAGGACACACTCCATTCCTGGCTCTTCTTTCTTGATGGTAGAGTGATCCTCCCTTCTGCCTTTGGGATGGCTCACTTTAAGACCAGGAACATGGCAAAACTGACCAATCCCCATGTTAGGGTTCTACATACCTGATTTCCACGGTCCCCTCTATGCAAAGGTGTCATGTCCCTTATTTTACATTATTAGCAAGCTATCCAATGACCTTGGTGGGCCACAGCACCTCACATTTACATAGTTCCACCCAGTCATCTGGTGGGAGTCACAAAGACTATGGCTAGAAATGTCATATTAAGCAATTCACTGCACCACGGGTTGTTCAGCTTTTATGTTGGCATATTTCTTTAGAAGTTCCTGGATGGTTCAAATGGTCAAGAGCGTGACTGCTAATCAAAAGGTTGGTCGTTTGAATCTACCCAGAGATACCTGTGAGGAAAGGCCTGGCAGCTGACCTATTTCTGAAAAATCAGACACTAAAAACGACACGGAACTCAGTTTTATTCTGACACACATGGGGTCTTCATGAGTTGGGATGGGCTTCATGACAACTGGTTATATCTGTTTTAGCAAAGCTGCCTTCCACTGTTCCTCTCACTTCTAACATCCTTAACTTCCATACCTCCCAAGACCCTTCTAAAAAGTCTAGCTTCCTTGGTCTCTTCAAGGCCTTATAGATAACTGTGCATACTCACAGGCTATAGTACTAACAGCTGTAATGTGACTGCACATGTGTAGTAATGTCTAGTAATTATTTAACTGGTGGGTAAAATAAAGCAAGATAGTGCTTGTGGCATAGTAAGAAACTGTACTCTACCTAAAATAATAAAGATACAGCCAATGTGGCTTGTTGATGTTAGTTTTTGCAAAGGTCATTATGTTGGAGGTATATGAGGTTGTAAATCCCCCCTGGGGCTTCCTGCAAGCTGGCAGAGCCTCTCCTTAGACAACACAAGCAGAATAGGATTCAGGAGTTCAGAGAAGCCAGGCTCACTGTTACATCCCTCTGTGTAACACTCTGTGGTAGACTCCATTACTTTGGCTCCCTACCACCAAGCCAGCTTTATCCACTCCCAGGTTTCTAACCCCTACTCCAGTCATTAGCTTCCTAAATTTCCATCCAGCAAGACATCACATCTGCGGAAAGAGAACACTGTAGATCTGCCAGTAACCAGTTGCCATCCAGTTGATTGTGACTCATGGCAATCCCATCTGTGCAGAATAGAATTGCTCCATAGTTTTCATGGCTGTGACCTTTCAGAAGCCAACTGCCAGACCTTTCTTCTGAGGTACCTATGAATGGTTTCAAACTGCCAACCTTAAAGTTAGAAGTTGAGCGCTTAACTATTAGTGTCATGCTGAAGATCAGCTCACTATAAACTCATGCTAACTTTACCTCTAGTCACTGCCTACACATCACTAACAAGCCAAATCCTCTTTACATGCTCTGCAGAAACTGTTTGGAACTTGTGCCTCTTTCCTCAAAGCCCCCATCTTCCTCTCACTCTCTGCTTTAGTAGATGACTTGTCTCCCACCTTATCAAGGAGATGGAGGCCATTTGCTAAGAGCCCTGCCTGCCTGCTCTACCACAATATACTTGTTTCTAAATCCAGCCTCTCACCATTGCTGTGCTCAGTGGTAAATCGTTCTGCCCGCCTCCTCTTCACCCTGCCCCTTGTTAGGCCAAGCCATAAGGCAGCCCTGAAGTGTGTCCAGAGAGCAGCAGGCCTTGTGAAAACTGAAGCATGACTGTGAGACAGCTGAGAGTCAGTGATAAAAGGAGTTAGAAACATGTTAGGAGAGACAGGGTAAGCTGGCGTCAGGGCATATAGAAGCAAAGGGAGTTAGGACAAGTGGTAGGTTAGAAGCTAGGTAGAGAGGGAGGGAGAGTCCAATGGCAAGAAAAGAAAGGCAGGCTTCAGAATGCTCAGGAACTAAGAAATATACGGGAAGGAATCTAATGTAGCAAAACAGGTGAGTAGGCGAACAGATCTGCAACCAAGCAACAAAAGCAGCCTTGATAACGAAGGAAAACTGACTTCATTCTGTGTCCTGTCACAGGGGATTTGTATACAGTGGATCTGGGTAATTGAAAACATCTGATTGATATGAGGGCAGGGATAAAGACAACTGCTGACAGGATACCCAGTTACTGCTCTGCTGCTTCAAGTCCCTTTGTTCCTCCTCATAGATTATAACCTTTTCAATCCCTTTCTTACATTTCTATTGCTGTCCCCTGTTACTGCCAAACTTTTCCCATGAATGGTCTACCTCCATTTTCTCAACATTCATTTTCTTTTTAATTCCCTCCTTTCTGCTCTCCCACTCCATTATAGCTCACTGTGCAGGATCCAGGTGCTATTTCAAACCCTTTTAGCACTTCTTAAGGAACTCTGGTAGTGTTATGGTTAAGACATTGGGCTGCTAACCAAAAGGTCAATGGTTCAAACCCACCAGCTGCTCTATGGAAGAAAGATGAGACAATCTGCTTCCATAAAGATTTACAGCCTTAGAAACCCTATGAGGGTTGCTATAAGTTGGAATCAACTCGATGGCAGTAGTTTGGATTGGTTTTAGCACTGCTTATGCATCAGGGTTGTATCCTTTCCCTACACTTATTCAATCTATATGCTGAGCAAAAATCCAAGAAGCTGGAAATATTAAGAAAAACATGGCATCAGGATTGGAGGAAGAATCATTAACAACCTGAGATATGATGATGATACAATTTTGCCTGCTGAAAGTGAGGATGACTTGAGGCACTTACTGATGAAGATTAATAAAACACAGTCTGCAGTATGAATAACATCTCAATATAAAGAAGACAAAGATCCTCACAACTGGACCAATAAGCAGCATCACAATAAATGGAGAAAAGATTGAAGCTGTCAAAGAATTCACGTTGCTTGTTCTACAATCGAGGCCAATGGAAACAGCAGTCAGGACATTAGACGACATGTAACACTGGGCAGATTGGCTGTGAAGGAACTCTTTCAAGGGCTGAGGAGCAAGGATGTCTCCTTGAGGACTAAGGTGCACCTGACACAAGCCATGATATTTCCAATCGCCTCCTATGCATGTGACAGCTGGACAATGAATAAGGAAGACCGAAGAAGAGTTGATGCTTTTGAGTTGTGGTGCTGACAAAGAATGCTGAAGGTACCATGGACTTCCAAAATAACTAACGGATCTGTCCTGGAAGAAGTGCAGCCGAGATGCTCCTTGGAAGCAAGGACGGCCAGACTTTTTCTCATCTACTTTGGTCATGTTGTCAGAGGGGACCATTCCCTGGAGAAGGATGTCATGCTTGGTAAGGTGGAGGGTCGATGAAGGAGGGGAAGGCCTTCGACGAGATGGATTGACACGGTGGCTGCATAAAAAGGCTCAAATATAGCAAGGATCGTGGAGCTGGCACGGGATCGGGCGGTGTTTCATTCTGCTATGCATGGGGTCATTATGAGTCGGAAATGACTCAACGGCACTTAACAACAACAACAATGGAGTCCCTGGTTGATGCAAAAGGTTAACACAATTGACTACAAACCAAAAGGTGGAGGTTTGAGTCCACTCAGAGGTGCCTCAAAAGAAAAGTCTGACAATCTACTTTCAAAAATTCAGCCATTGAAAACCAACCTACAGAGCACAGTTCTAATGTGACACACATGGGTTTGCATGAGTGGATGTCAACTCCAAGGCAACTTTTTTTTTTCCAGTCCTTCAGTAAGCACTTAATACACTGCTATGAATTGTGCTTTAAATTATTTACTAAAGGAGGTCTGGTAGCACAGTGCCTAAGGTACTTGACTGTTAACCAGAAAGCTGGTGGTTCAAACCCACCAGCCACTCCTTGGAGGAAGGTTGGACAATCTACTTCCGTAGCAATACTGTCTCAGAAACCCAAGGAGGGGTCGCTATGAGTTGGGGCCAACTGGACAGCACATAACAACAACAACAAATGTAATATTCCTCACACTCAGAATATCATTTTCTGTGTAATATACACTTATTTTCTCTCTAAAAAAATCTACCAGCTATGCAATCTTACACATTTCTCGATTAAAAAAAAAAAAAAAACTGAGGCAGAATAAAACCACACAGCACGTTGTTGTTGTTGTTTTGTGCCGTCGAGTCGGACCCAACTCATAGCTACCCCTCCTTGGGAAACCTCCTTGGGTTTCCGAGGCAGTATCACTATGGAAGTAGATTGCCCAACCTGCCTTCTGAGGAGTGGCTGATGGGTTTGAATCGCCAGCCTTGTGGTTAGCAGCCAAGTGCCTTAGTGCCTACCAGATCTCCATTTTGTGATGTACTGTAAATCCTAGTCTCTATGCCTATTTAGAAGCTCTAGTATCCCATAAGGAATACATTTTCTTCCTATGTGTGGTAGGGTAAGACTACCTTTCCCTGAGCCCACGTGTCCATAGAGAGGTATCAGGAGAATATCAGGAGCTTCCTCTTTTCTAGAGAAAATCATCACTCTGCTGGCCTCTACATCACCATTCATAGGAATGAAGAGGGGGCATGGAGGCTTACCCTTGTACACTCAGCCCTCAAATTCATCAACAATCACAGCCTCACCTCCTGAAGTCTGGAGACATCAAGATATAATCTTCCTCCACCTCGGTTACCATGAAATGCCAGGAGTCTAGTGCCCAAAGAGCTTTGCAAACACAGGGATTCTGTGTGACCCTACTGTGACCCTAGGGCCGAGGACAGTACCTGGCCCATAGAGGGATTCAATAATGTATTAGGTGAATGAATGAATGGATGGGTATCTGGCTAAAGATGGAAAATTCTACATCACTGAGAACCATGAATAATGTAACAGAGTTTAGGACTTATGTGAAAATCAGAAGTGAACTTCATTTCTCCATGGTGTCTTTGAATAGTTGTATCACCTTTTGTGAGTCCTCTAATTTTCTTCATCCATAAAATGAGCAGGTTGGATAAACTGTAACATCCCTTTCCATTCTAAACTCTTGGTTCTGTGCTTCTCAGGCATCTACATCATGTGGCTCTGGATCGGTTTGTCACCATCAGAAGTGGCAAACTCTTGATTCCTCAGGTTCTGCCTAAGAGTGCTCACATAAGACTGGCACATTCACTACTGCCTTTCTCGTTATCTCTCATGCTCATTCGGCCAGTCATTATCAGTTGGAATTAGCTTGGGTTATATAGAACAGAATAAATCCTAAATGGTAAAGCTTAAAACAAAATGTTGCTGTTGTTAGTTGCCATTGAGTTGGCTCTAACTCATGTTGACCCCATGTACAACAGAATGAAACACTGGGTCATGCACTGTCTTCATGGTCATTGACATGTTTAAGTTGATTGTTGCAGCCACTGTGTACTTTAGTGTACTTTATAGCAGATATCATTCTGTTGTGATCCATAGAGTTTTCACTGACTAATTGTCAGAAGTAGATTGCCAGGGATTTCTTCCTTATCTGTCTTACCTACAAACTTTGCTGAAACTTGTCTACCATGGGTGACCCTACTGTTACTTGAAATACTGGTGGCATAGCTTTCAGCATCATAGCAACACTGAAGCTACCAAAGTGTAACACACGGACAGATGGGTGGTGGTTAAACAAATTAGAAGCCTTAAAAAAGATAGAAGGTTATTTTTCATCTACATAAAAGAAGTCCACAAGGTAGGAATCCATGCCAGGTATTGTATTGTGGACCCAAAATTTGATCACAGACTTCTCATGGCCTCACACTCTGCAGACCATCTTCCTTATTTTCTAAAGAGAGGAAGTTATGAAGAATGTGGTGCCCCCAGCCCCTCCATTTAAAAAGACTTTCCAGAAATGAAGTTGAACACATTTTTATCTATATTTTATTCATTAAAACTACAGACCATGTCCACGTCTAAGCCAGAGGGTAGCTAGGGAATATGATTTTTAGTGAGGTGGTAGTATCTTTGCTGAAAACCAGTTGTTACAAAAATGAGCTCGTTCCAAAATGGGTGAAATCCCTGAGACTTTGGCCTCTAGTGACCCTTTGGGCCTAGAATTGAACTCACTTCTGGCTGAAAGCCAAGCAATAGACAGGCATATAGGGTGAACGTTTATACCAGGTAGGTACACTCCTTAGAACAATCAACCATGGGAGACCAGGGAAGTATTTGCACAAGGAGATAGCTCAGAGGGCAGGAATACATAGGAAAGAAAGACACAGGGTAAAGGTAAGCAAAGGGAGGAAGTGGGAAGACAGCTGTTATATTGTGGGTATTGCATTCAATGTCATGAAACAAAATGTGTATGAACTGTTATATGTAAAATGAATTTGCTCTCTAAACTTTCACCCACAACAACAAAGATAAATAATTCATTTTTTTTTTTTTTCAAAATGAGTGTTCCATCAATTACCTTGTGCTCGCTTTATTTGATTCTGGTTTCATAGGTGTAAGAATGAGTTGAACATTGCTGAACACTGTTGAACATGAAACTGAGTAAGGCAATTATAAACTCTTAAAAAAATGACTCTCCTCTTCTTGCCATCTGAACTATTTTAAAGTTAGATTTAATTACTATTTTAAAAATGCAATGAAAAGCAATTGGCTATGTACAATTTTGTGAATATGAGAATCTGAATTGGTCCAGGCTCTTTATCAACCAGCTCTGAAACAATCAGTTGTTGTCCAGTCAATTCGAACTCATGCAACCCCACATACATCAGAGTAGAACTGTGTTCCATAGAGTTTTCATTCAGTGGCTGATATTTCTGGAAGTAGGCTGCCAGGTTTTCTTTCCAAAGTGTCTCTGGGTAGACTTGAACCTCCAACATTTTGATTAGCAGCTGAGCTCATTAACTGTTTGCACACCCCACCCCACCCCACCCCCACACAGAGACTCCTAACCAGCACTAGGATCTTGGGCAATTCACTGCATCTATCTAGACTTTCATCTATAAAATGGAGCTGGTTGGAAGCTCCTTTCTGAGTGTTTTTTGCTCTAAAATGTGATCATTTTATATTCATATTTGATCTACCCTTTCACAAATCTTTATATGTCACTGGATTTCAACTTTGGCAATGCTTACCAACTACTATCCTTGCAGGGAAAAGTGAATCTGGTGCTCTTGAACTGAAGCATAAGGAAAATCTGAATGTTCTTTTATGAATTATTACTTTTTAATCTTGCGTAAAAGGAACATTTCCATAACAGACAAACTGAATCATCACAGAATCATTCACTCCAACAAACATTTCCTGGACAACTCTGTCATCCCCAGCCATCCAATATTAGATACTGTTCAAATGCTATCTATCTTTTATCACATTTTTATACCCAAAAGAAATTAATCTTTTAGAAAGTCAATAATTAACAAATATTGTTAAACTTTACAGTCAGAACCAGCTAGGGCATGAGTTTGCATAATTCTCACTGTTTAGCAAAAGCAAGATTAATCGGGGTCAGACACATCCAAGGTGAAAACATAAAAGACAAACTAACAAAGGACAAAATTCAGAAGGAAAGGCAAGGTTACACAACTAACGTCAGAAGCAGAGAGATCAAGTTCCAGGTAGCAACTAAAGTGCATATCAGAAACAGAACATCAGATTCAAGTTAACAAATCAAGGTAAGGTTGTGTACATGTGTAAAGACTATCAGGCACTGAAGGCACAAAACACAGACACAGACTGGTTCAGGGTCAGGCTGGAAGGACAGGTGGTTAACAAAACAGAGATAAAGGCACAGGGGCATGTGGAATACTTGGCTACATATCTCTGTTCACTGAAACTGCTTTTGAACCAGGGCTTCAAACCAGTCTGAACTGGTTCAGTCACAGCTGACACAGTGAAACCAGAACAGAACAAATGTGCAAAAACTAGGTGTACTTACCTGAATGATAACCAGAACAGGAAAAATGACAGGTTTAACCTCTGGAACTGGAGCGTCAAAAGAGA
The DNA here is from genome assembly GCF_000298275.1 of Orycteropus afer afer. NCBI lineage: Eukaryota > Metazoa > Chordata > Mammalia > Tubulidentata > Orycteropodidae > Orycteropus > Orycteropus afer. The sequence goes on along the minus strand of NW_006921786.1, from coordinate 5,819,198 downwards.
TGTAGTGAGCCCTTTCTGGGGTCTGAGGCAGGATATTGGATTACTGCCAGTACTTTGGTGAGTGACCCACATTCAAAGCCAGAGCACTGCTGTTTCCATCTCTGTTAATCAAGAGATTTGGTTGTGACTCAACACACATGCTGCCCTTGCCTTCTAGGAGGGGATTAAGTTTCTAGCAAGGCTTCAACCCATAATTTTTCCCATCATAGTTATCATTCTAGTACATTCACATTTTACAAATTTGGGTGCCTCCTGGTTTCATGCTGTCAGCCATGACTGAACTGGGAAGAACTAGTTTGAAACCCTGTTTTGAAGTGTGTTTGAGCAATGTTATACATATGAAAACACACACACAACCTTCTAGAAAAGATCTCTAACAGGGAGACACTGGAAAGGATTCATTTTCATTATAACACAAAAGAAAACATTTTTTAATGCTCTCTGAATCTAGAATGGAGTCCATCGGTGGCCCAAACAGTTAAGTGCTCAGCTGCTAACCAAAAAGTTGGAGGTATGAACCTAGCCAGAGGTACCTCACAAGAAAGGTCAGGCAATCTACTTCTGATAGGCCACAGCCATAAAAATCCTATGGAGTGTAGTTCTACTCTTTAACACATAGGCTGCTATCCATTGCAATCACCCCACAGCACCTGGTTTAACCTAGAATATAATCAGTATTTATTTTCATAAATATTTATTTTGTATGGCTTCTAAGAACATATGATAATCACCCAAAGAGAAATGGTCTCTTCCTCAAGGAGCATAGAAGCTAGTAGAGATGATTAGCAATCACAGAGCTCATGGAATATAAAGGAGCTCTGGTGGCGTAGTGGGTAAGGTATTTGGCTGCTAACCAGGTCAGCATTTCAAAGCCACCAGCTGCTCCGTGGAAAGAAGATAAGACAATCTACTTCTGTAAAGATTCACAGCCTTGGAAGCCCAATAGGGGTCACTATGAGTTAGAATAGATTCAATGGCAGTGGGTTTTGGTATATGTGGTGTAGGTTTACACAAACATTAACAGAGAACTCAGTAATCAACTTCTGGAAGAATCTTCTGACTTTAAAAAAAAAAGGAAGAAAAGGGCAGGCTTTGGCATTAAATACAGGGGGAAAAAACATCAGCAGGAATACTTGAAATGATGAAAGTTATGCATGCTTCATACCCAATCAATAGATTTAATAAAAAGTGAGAAATGAGTGGGTTGATGCTGACAATGTGGTAGAAGCAGCACAAAGTGTTACCATGCAGAAATAACAATCATTGCAAAGGCTGCATTTCTACGTTAAAAAAAAAAAAATGCAATAAAGGAGAACCCAGGGAAGATGGTAATGTGAAAACTTGCACTTCTGCTCTTTGATTCAAAGTTATTAATATTATATTTAACAGAAAGATATCTTTGCTATCCTTTAGAAAAGAAGGTAAATATTAGTCTTCACATTTTCCATTGTATTCTTATTGAAAGTAGCAAATAATGAAGAACAGGCTGATATTTGTGTTTATTCGTGATCACAAGGCCATTGATACTCTTGTTGTTTGATTGTCTCAATATTATTTATAGCTACCAAAACAAACCAACCAAACTCACTGCCGCCAAGTCGTTTCCAACTCATAGCAACCCCTCCTTGGGTTTCCGAGGTGGTATCTCTACGGAAGTAGATTGGCCAATCTTCCTTCCAAGGAGTGGCTGGAAGGTTTGAAATATAAGCCTTCTGGTTAGCAGTCAAATGCCTTAGGCACTATGTCACCAGAGCTCCCATTTATAGCTACAGAATGTGGAAATTGTTGAAAAATATCATTAATATTATACTCAAGTAAAATCTTGCTAAAGATAATTAAAAAATGGTTACAGGAGTATATTGACAGGAAACTTCCAAAAATTCCAGATGGATTCAGAAGAGCATGTGGAACGAGGGATAACATTACTGATGTCAGATGGATCTTGGCTGAAATAAAAAAGAATACCAGAAAGATGTCTACCTGTGTTTTATTGATTATGAAAAGGCATTAAGCATTATGTGGATCATAACAAAATATGGATAACATCATAAAGAATGGGAATTCCAGAACACTTAATTATTCTCGTGAGGAACCTGTACATACCAAGAGAGTGTCATTCAGATAGAACAAGGGATACTGCATGGTTTAAAATCAGGAAGGTTGTTGTCAGGGTGGTATCCTTTCACTATACTTATTCAATATCTATGCTGAGCAAACAATCCAAGAAGATGGAATTTATGAAGAAGAGTGCAACATCAGTACTGGAGGACGAATCATGAGCAAACTGAAATGTGCAGATGACACAACTCTGCTTGCTAAAAGTGAAGATGTCTTGAAGCACTTATTCAAAAGCTTCAACTCTTCTTGGTCTTCCTTATTTATTGCCCAGTGTGCTAGGGCTGGGTTCTCTAGAGAAGCAAAAACAGTAAGACTTATATATACACATAGAGAAAGAGAAATTTATCTTAGGAAAATGGCTTACATACTTACAGAAGCTGGCAAGTCCCAAGTTCTTGGATCAAATATCAAGAACACGAAGATCAAAGACTACAAATCAGTATGGATTATGCTTCAACATAATAAGAAAACAAAAATCCTCAAACTAGACCAATTAGTAACATCATGATAAACGGAGAAAAGATAGAAATTATCAGGGATTTCATTTTACTTGGATCCACTATCAACGCCCATGGAAGCAGCAGTCAGAAAACCAGACATCATATTGCACTGGGAAAATCTGCTGCAAAAGACCTCTTTAAAGGGTGGAAGAGCAAAGGTAGCACTTTGAAGACTAAGGAGAGCCTAACCCAAGCCATGGTACTTTCAATCACCGCATAAACTTGTGAAAGCTGGGTGTGATAGTTGGAGCTGTGTGTCAACTTGGCTGGACCACAATTCTGTGTGGTTTAAGCAGCTGTGATGTGGCTTATTCCCATGATGGGATCAGATGTATATGTTTTGAGCAGCCAATCCATTGAAAGGGAGTTTCCCTAGGGTTTTGGCCTGCTTCTAATATATTTATAGACATCCTGGGTGTGGTAGTTATGTTTGTGTGTCAACTTGGCTGGGACTGCTTGAGTGGCTGGGCAGTTGGTGGTAGTTACTCCCCATGATGAAACTGGCAATTAGCTCCATGGTGGGATCTACCACAAGCAGCTGAGTAGCTGTCTTTGGGAATGGAGTCTGCTTCCTGTATTTAAGGAGAAGCCTTGGGAATAGTCTCTAGCCTATGGCATGCTTGGACCCTGCATGTAGCCGTGTCTTTGTTGAGCAGCCTGCTATGCTCTGCCGACCTTGGGACTTACAATGGACTTAAGTTAATGGCCTGTGTGGTTTGGTAACATCAAGACTGTGCCTTTTTACTTGTTAACCTTGGGGCTTCTCAGCCTCAGCATCCAGTGGATGTCTGAGTGAAGAAATGCCTCTAGCTCCAGTGGGCCAGGAGCAGGAGGCAGAGCTGGACCCCAAGGTTGAGGGCCTTTCACCCAGCCCCTAGAGCCTGGCACTTTGAAATTGGACTTAAAGCCTCCAAATTGTAAGAATAAACTCCTGTTTGTTTCAGTCATCTCATTTGTGGTATATTCTTGTCAGTGTGGCACTAGGTAAGGCAAAAGAGACACTCTTCTGTGGATAGGGATCCTATTATGCTGCCTACAACTGTCTGTGAGCAAACAATCCACCATTCGGCCTGGAGATCTTGGATTCATCATTTGTTGGAGGCAACAGCCATCATACTGCCTGCCAACCTTGAGCTCGTCAGCTGCTGCAGCTGCGTGAATTAGGAAAAGCCTCCAGCTTGACGTTCGATCCAAAAACTTGGGACTTGCCAGCTTCTGTAAGTGTGTAAGCCATTTTCCTAAGATAAATGTCTCTTTCTCTGTATGTATATATAAGCCTTACTGGTTTTGCTTCTCTAGAGAACCCAGCCGTAACACTATTGTTGTTGTTGTTATGTGCTGTCAAGTCGGAACATACTGGGCAATAAATAAGGAAGACCAAAGAAGAGTTGAAGCTTTTGAATTGTGGTTTTGGTGAAGAACAGGGAAAATACCATGGACTCTCAAAAAATGAACAACTCTGTCCTGGAAGAAATGTAGCTAGAACACTCCTTGGAAGACAGAATGGCCAGACTTCATCTCACCTACTTTGGTCATGTTGTCAGAAGGGATAATTCCCCAGAGAAGAATACTATGCTTGGTAGAGGGTCAGCAAAGAAGGAGAAGACCCTCAACGAGATGGACTGACACAGTGGCTACAACGATGGGCTCAAGCATAGCAAGGATTCTGAGGACAGCATAGAACCCGATGGTGTTTCTTTCTGTTGTACACAGGTTTTGGTTAAAGGAACTAAGTAAACAAACTTAAAAAAAAAGAAAAGTGTTTCCCAGTTGAAATACTTTTAAACAGTCTATGATCAAGTTTCTTCACTAATTCTCATGTCTCTTCTATTCAGATATTTACTCCCATAAATGATGTCATGAGAAATGTCATAGCATTTGAAGATGTCTTAGATTTTCAAGGTAACCAGAAATATTGCAAGAACAATTTTCAGTACTGCCCCTTTGACAGATGTTTTCCAGTCTCAAATTATTTTCTTTTTAGTATGTTTTTCCACAGGAGACTTTTTAAATGCATGGTGTAGTGCCTAAGGCATTTGACTGCTAACCAGAAGGCTGGTGGTTCAAACCCACCAGCCATTCCTCAGAAGGAAGATTGGGCAATCTACTTCCGTAGACATACTGCCTCAGAAACCCAAGGAGGGGTCGCTATGAGTCGGGATCGACTTGACGACAGTTTTTTTGGATGCCTCAGAAGGAAGGCCTGGGATCTACTTCTAAAAGATGAGCTATAGCTGTTGTCACTGAGTCAACCCCAACTCATGGCAACCCCAGAGGTGCCAGAGTACAACTGTGCTCCAATGGGTTTTCAATAGCTATTAAAAAAAAAAAAAAAGACTATCAGGCCTTTCTTTTGAGGCACCTCTGGGCAGATTTGAAACTCCAATCTTTCAGTTAGCAGCTGAGTGTGTTAACTGTGTTCACCACACAATAAGCATTTTAAAACTTTTAAAATTTGGGGTGTATGGATGGAGAAGATGAAAATTCAAGAGGAAGATTAAGCTGGACCAGGTAGTGATCCAAGAAGGGGACCAGTGGCAGGGCCCATCATGTATCACAGAAATAACTCTCTCCGAAGTACCCAGGTGAGCAACACTATCCAAGGGAAATTCACATTCCATAAAATAAAAAGGGAAAAAAAAAAAGCAAAAACGGCAGAAAAGAGTCAAGAGAGACAGGGAGGATCCCAGTTAATCAGAGCTGCCATCAGCTAAGTAATAGTAAATGGGATAACTATGCCTCCACATCACAGGATTATTATGAATACAATAGGATTACTATGAATATTAAGTAAACTCACTGACATGAAAACCCTTTGCACTGACACTGGCACTATTCCAGGGCACTTAGCATTCCCTATTCTTCCTTCAACGATCTTTGCTCCAAAATAGCTGCATTGCCCTCCCAGACAAAGTGGATACAAGGAAAAGATCACCTGTAATCTGTTTCAGAGTTCCCAGGTGGTGCAAATAGTTTTGCACTTGGCTGCTAACCAAAAGGTTGGAAGTCTGAATCCACCCAGAAGTCCCTTAAAGGCAGACCTGGGGATCTATTTCTGAACAGTCAGCCACTGAAAATTCCATGGAGCATGGTTCTACTCTGATACACGAAGGGTAACCAACAGCGGAAATCCACTATGCATTTCTGCTCCAAAACGGAGTAGGGACGATGTAGTATTGGACCAATAGTAGTATTGGACCCCAGGTATAGATCCTGTGTGTATAAATAAAAATGGAATATACTGCGGGAAAAGGAAAATTTCAGCTTATGTCAGATCTGGCTTCCTTCAGAACGAGGAAGAACTGTGACTTTATGACTTGGAACCAAATCCATTTTAAGAAACAACAGTGGACAATGAGGAATTATCTTTACAGACTTGTAATGCTTTGGCTTTGGAATCCCTGGGTGGTACAAACAGTTAGAGTGCTTAGCTGTTAACCAAAAGGTTAGAAGTTCAAGTCCAACTGGAGGCGCCTCAGAAAAAAACTTGGCAATCTACTTCCAAAAAATAAGCCACTGAAACCCTATGGAGCATGGTCCAATCTGACATACATGGGTTACAATGCACTGGGATCAGTTCAAAGGCAACTAAAATTGCTTTTACTTTACAAACAGAGGTAAACAAGTGACTTTGGTTCTGTACGAGAAAGAACAGGCAATGACTGGATTCAGGCAGTCCAGGGTTTGACTCCTGCTTTGACATGAACTAGCTCAGGTCACCTCAAACTGCTTCCCTAAGGTCAAGTTAGGGTCTCAGTGCCCCAATCTATAGGAGACAAAAGGGTTGCTGAAGAACTAAATGTGATAAGGATAGCATGATTTTACTGGTAAGCCCTCAATAATAATTCTGGAAAAGCTAACAGGAATTCATGGAAGAGTTCATAAATAATGTGCAAGGCGGAAAAAAGAAGTGACAAAAGAAAGAGAACTGTAATGTGTTTAAAGAAAAATAACTGCAAAGTGGGTAGGAGACCTATCCCCAGGTGAAGTTAATTTTATCCTCACTTCTCAGGTCTGAAAGATGGGGTAATGTCAGTTTAAACAACCTCAAGGAACCCTTCTCAAAGCTGGCAGTCGCTAAATGTTGCCAAGGAAAACATGGTAAACGTGTGTGTATAAATTAATCATTGTGCGTAAATGAAGTAAAAAGAACAGATGAGGGTGTCTGGAATAGCTCCCTGCTAAAAGAAAAAAAATATATGTATGTATTTCATAGGTTTCTGTTTAGCTGTTAAAAAAAAGATCTCACAGGGCACCTAATCTGATTTCTCATTTTACAGTTGGGACCACAAGCCTAGAGAGGTAAAATGACTCCCTCTAGATCCCAAGGCACTTACTTAGTGGCTAGATTGGACTCAGAAACCAATCTCACTCACCATATCTTGCTGATCCCCTCATATTAAAAGCATAAAGAAAATATTTTGTAGGAAATATTTCTAATGATGACAAGAAATTTGAGGCTCCCAGACACTGAATTTAACATTTTGAGGCATTTTTGTATTCACACGGAGAAACTCAGTAGGCTCCAGAGTCAGGCTGGCGGTAACCTTCATGGAAGCTGCTCACCAGGCCTGGATCTTCCGTGTTGTGCTGCTGGGTTGGTTCAAACAGGCAACCTTTGGGTTACGAGCCAAGAACAGACCATATGTGCCACCAGGGCTCTTCTGAATTTAACTTTCTGAAAGGTGAAAATTTAACAATCTGAGAAATCGATCCTCCACCATGCCCTATGGATCTAAAAGGGACACAGCTAGAACGCAGAGAACCCAAGAGAAACCAGAGAAGGGGGGGAAGGTTGCAGATAATGAAAGTACCTCTCTTACGACTAACTAGTTCTAGAGAGCACATAAAATAAGATGATTTTATCAACTGAATATCCAGAGAAAAAATAAGTTCCTAAGCTGAAGAGAATTTAGCATTCAGAAGGAAAAGATTTAAAGCTCTTTATAGTAAAGTTGGAAAGCATTTTAATAATTTTTTAGTACTCCTTTGCTGCCACATAATGATACAAAGCCTAAATTGCAGGATAAGTTCTTAATCAAATGCTTGCATATTTAATTTTATTCACCTATTTAAATAATAAGGACCTCTGGTGGTGTAGTAAGGCATTTTGCTGCCAACCAGAAAGTCAGTGGTTCAAACCTCACCAGCTACTCCGCCAGACGAAGATGAGGCAATCTATTTCCGTAAGATTTATAGCCCTGCAAACTCAATGTGGGTCACTATGGTAGTGTAGTGTCTAAGGCATTTGACTGCTAACCAGAAGGCTGGCGGTTCAAACCTATCAGCCACTCCTCGGAAGGACGACTGGGCAATCTACTTCCATAGTGAAACCACGTCGGAAACCCAAAGAGGGGTAGCTATGAGTTGGGTCCTACTCTATGGCACATAACAACAACATGAGCCAGAATCAACCTGATGGCAGTGGGTTTGGTTTTGGGTTTATTTAAATATTTGAGTGCCAGTTATGTTCTAGTAACTCTTAAGCACTAAGATACATCAGTGAACCAGTTAACAACTTCTACCTTTGAGTGGGGTCAAATAAAATAATATATATGTAGAGCTGGTAAGAGATAAATGCCATGGAAGATAAAATAAAGGAGGAGGAGTTGTGTGGTGGGAGGGTAAAGCAAAAAAGAGGGAGCATCAACTGCTCCCATTCAAGTTTTAGTTGAAACTGAAGAAAATTAAAACAAGTCCACGAGAGCCTATGACTTTGAATATATGCCAACTTAATTTAGAGACCATCTTTAAACAAAACAATAGCCTAGAGAAATTAGCAAAGAATGTTTACCTTGAGTATTATGCTTTTTTAGAATTATCTACATGCAACCAAATTGAAAACAGCAACTCAAAAGGTTAGATAACAAGCTTAGGGAAGAGTTTATGTTAATTTGGAAAAGGATATCAAGAAAAGTGACACAACCTGAAGAGTGTAACCAATGTCACTGAATTGTACATATAAAAATTGATATGTTTTGCTGTGTACATTTCCTCTTACACACAAATATACACACATAAAACCTAGCACAAATATTATGCTTAACAGGAAAACTGTAAGAGAGTCATTATCAATGTTATTTAACATGGCTTGAAAATTCTGACAAGTCAAAATAAATAAAAAAATATGTAACATATAAGTTGTTGTTGTTGTCATGTGCTGTCAAGTCGGCCCCAACTCATAGAGACCCCTCTTTGGGTTTCCAAAATGGTATCACTAAAGAAGTAGATTGCCCAACCTTCCTTCCAAGGAGTGGCTGGTGGGTTTGAACCACCAGTCTTCTGGTGCAGTCAAGTGCCTTAGGCACTATGCTACCAGAGCTCCTATAACATATAAGGGAAGACATAAGGGAAGATACAAATCTATCATTATGTGCAGATAGTACGTTGAGCCATATAATAACTGTAGATTTTATAGGCCAAAAATTATCGAATATCAGCAATTTCATAAAATTCAAGATGATACTAAGAAAAGTTAACAGACAACAAACAATTACAATTAGTAAGAGACTCCATCAGAGTCACTGATATAAATTAGAAAACTTCAACGTCACTACTCTATAGCAGGGAATAAGGAAGACCGAAGAAGAGTTGATGCTTTTGAGTTGTGGTGTTGGCAAAGAATGCTGAAAGTATTGTGGACTGCTAAAAGAACTAACAAATCTATCCTGGAAGAAGTGCAGTCAGAATGCTCCTTGGAAGCAAGAATGGCCAGACTTCATCTCACCTACTGTGGACACGTTCTAAGAAGGCACCCTTCTCTAGAGAGGGATGTCATGATTGGTAAAGTGGAGGGTCAACAAAAAGGGGAAGGCCTTCAATGAGATGGATTGATACAGTGGCTGCAGCAATGAGCTCAGGTGTAGTAGGGATCATGAAGCTGGCGCAGGATGGGGTAGTGTTTCGTTCTGTTGTACACAAGGTAATGTATGAGTTGGAGACAACTTGACAGCACATAACAACATAGCAGGGAAACCAAACTATAAAATATAACATAATAATATATAATTCACAAACCATGAAATACATATAAATTAACTTAACCAATATATTAGATATGTATGGAGAAATGTATTAAACTATAATAAAGGGAGATAATGACTTGCATAAAAAGAATAACAATCCATGAAGCATGAACTGGATGAACACACAGCATCAGGGATGGAGCTAAAAATCAGTGAAATAAAGAAAATAAAATGAGATCAGATTAATATATCCAAAAGCAACAACACAACAGATAAAAGAAAATACATCAGAAGTGTTACTATGGGGCAAGAAGAAAATGATATTAAATAAATAAGAGAGCAGATTTAGACAGGCCAATGATGATATTGTGCCATGACTTGAGGATTAAGACTGACTCAACTCTGTATTGAAGATCCAAAAAAGAAAGGAAATATAGTTTTTTGTTGTTGTTGTTGTTGTTTATTGTGTGGTATATAAAGAGGACCATCAAGTTTTAAAGTAGTAACTGGGTGTTGGGAGTTGGGGAAAAGAAAATGCACTCAAGCTGGTATTTAAGAAGATTCATCTTGTACTGCTAAGCATAGTGAGTTGAAGTTGGAAGAAAGTGGTGGCTGGGACACCAATAATAAATCTATTATAATTGCAGGAGTCCATAAGAGCCTGTTGGAAGAAATGGAAAAATAAAAAGGATCAATTTTAAGGAACCACATCAAGAAAGAATCATGAGAACTTTGTAACTGAATGGGAATGGTGGGGGCAGAAAAGCCCAGGATGACTCCAATCATTCTTGTCTCAGTGTCTGGCACTAAGGACAGAAATAGAAAACTCTGGAGATGGGGCCAGGATGATAAGTTTGGTTTTAGAAATAGAAAATTCAGTACAATGGGCTGCTGTAGCCAAAATGGCCAATAAAATTTAAAAGTACTAGGAAATAAAAATACAATCATCTCCTTGAATAAAGCCATGGTCCAATTACACTGAGAACAAAATTGGCTCTGGTTACTCTACCCAAGAAAATGCAGGAAAAAGACATAAAGGGAAAGAACAGAGAAGAGCATACCACATGATTAAGTCAAATGGCTGATATGGCTTCCTTATGAGACCACACTAAAAGAATCTACAAAGATTTAGGCTAGGAAGGAATAGAAATGAGTTACAAAATAGCAAATCTGTAAAAATTAGAGAAATCTCTTGAATTGAAAGTGTTTATCATCAAAATATTTTAGAATGAATAGAAAGAACTCTTTCAAAGAACACTGCATACATCCATGAAATGTGTTAGCCCCACCTGTATTGGCCATGTTTGTGTTATGTACCATTGAGTCAGACCTGACTCACAGCAACCCCTCTTTGAGTTTCTGAGGCGTTATCACTACGGAAGTAGATTGCCCAACCTTCCTTCCAAGGAGTGGCTGGTGGGTTTGAACCACTAGCCTACTGGTTAGTAGTCAAGTGCCTTAGGCACTACGCCACCAGAGCTCCCACTCTAACTCATAGTGACCCCATATATAACAGAAGCAAACAACGACCAGTCAGTCGTGTGCCAGCCTCACAATCCTTGCCATACTTCAGCCCATTGTCGCAGCCACCATGCTAATCCATCTTGTTGAGGGTCTTTCCCATTTCACTAACCCTCCACTTTACCAAGCATGATATCTTTCTCCAGGAAATGGTCCCTTCTGACAGCATGATCAAAGTAGATGAGAGGAAGTCTGGCCATTCTCACTGCCCAGAAGCATCCTGGCTGCACTTCTTCCAGGAGAGATTCTGGCAGTCCATTGTACTTTCAGTATTCTTCGCCGGCACCACAACTCAAAAGCATCGACTGCACTTCAGTCTTCCTTATTCATCATCCAGCTTTCACATGCATATGAGGCTAATGAAAATACCATGGTTTTGGTTAGGCAGACCTTAGTCATCAAAGAGACATCTTTGCTCTTCAACACTTTAAAGGGGTCTTTTGTAGCATATCACCCAGTGCAATACATCTGATTTCTTGACTGCTGCTTCCACGAGTGTTGATTGTGGATCCAAGTAATATAAAATCTTTGACAACTTCAATCTTTTCTCCATTTATTATGATGCTGCTTATTGGTCCAGTTGTGAGGATTTTGTTTTCTTGATCTTGAGGTATAACCCATACTGCAGACAGCAGTATTTAACCTTTGTCAGTAAGTGCTTCAACTCATCTTTACTTTCAGCAAGCAAGGTTGTGTAGTCTGCATACTGCAGATTGTTAATGAGTCTTCCCCCAATCCTGATGCCTCACTCTTCTTCATATAGTCCAGCTTCTCATATAATTTGCTCAGCATACAGATTGTGTAAGTATGATGAAAGGATACAACCCTGACGCACTCCCTTCCTCATTTTAAAGCATGCAGTATCCTCTTGTTCTGTTTGAACGACAGCCTCCTGGTCTATGTACAGATTCTTCATGAGCACAATTATGTGTTCAGGAATTCCCATTTTTCTCAATGATATCCATAATTTGTTTTGATCTACACAGTCGAATGTTTTTGCATAATCAATAAAATACAAGTAAACATCTTTCTGGTATTCTTTGCTTTCAGCCCAGAACATCAGCAATGATATCCCTCTGCAGCGTAGTCAATTACTTAGTATGGCTTTTCTACCCATAAGTCATTGTAAACTCAGTGGTGGAATGAGCAACTGAGGAGCTCCTGATTGTAAATGTTATCCACCTGGGTTATTTCTGTTGGGCATGGCACAACGCAATGTTATGGGAGGTTCTCTCTCAGGTGCTTAGAGTTCTGATGTTATGATTGGCTAGTTTGTCCACTCTGCCAAGCTCAAAAGGAGGCCTCTTAGAGGCAGAATCGCTCGGACTGCTGGTTGAGGAAGACATGCTGCCAAGAGAGACAGGCGCTCCTGAAAGAGACATGCATTGCTGAGTGAGACACCGAGGGACATGCACTGCTGGGGGAGAGACTGTGAGAGACTTGGCTGAGAGATGGTGGGCTGGGAGAGAGACTGATTTTTTTTTTTTCTGAACTTGAATTGTAGCCTGGTGCTACCCTAATAAACCCCATAATCTGTGAGTTCTGTGTGGCCACTGCAGTGAATTATCGAACCCAGGAGAGAGGTGGTGGGTGCTTTGGGAGGAACGGTTGGAGAAAGGGCTGGAGGGAGGCAGCATGACTGGCCTGGCAGGAATAGGCCTTGGGTTACTGCTGGTAACTACTTTTGAATTACCTTCAGCCAAATTTTACTTGTATGTGGCATTAACGATATCATTCACTAATTTCCACATTATGTTGGATCACCTTTCTTTGGAATGGGTACAACCCTGGATCTCCTCCAGTCAGCTGGCCATACAATCACTATTTATTGAATGCCTTCCACATGTCATAAACAATAGTAGGCACTGAGGAAAATAACAGGTTAAAACAGACATGATCCTTCATGTCATAAAAAATAGTAATCAAACAATCCTGTGAATGAATCAATAAATATTTGGAAACTATTATTAGCCCTTCAAAAGTAAAGAAACCCAGTTCTAAACATAAAATAAAGAGAATCTGACTGTGTCAGTTACCAAGTGCTGATAACAGAAATATCACAAATGGGTAACATTAAAAAAAGGAAATCTATTTTCCCATAGGTCTAGAGTCTCAAAGTCCAAATCAGAGTTTTGGCCATGTCGATTATTTCTGTGGGCCTCTCTCCTAGTTTCTGGTGTGTGCCAACAATCCTTGGCATTCCTTTACTTTTAGACAGGTCCTCACATGGTATGTGTCCTTTCCCTGTGTCTCTATGTCTATTCTGCTCACTTTATAACTAAGAAGTGATTAGATTTAACACTTACTTGTTTCTGTTGGGTGCTATTGAGTCGATTCAATCAGAGCAACCTCATGTGACAGTGCAAAAGTGCCCCATAGGGTTTTGTTGACCATAATATTTGCAGAAGCAGATTACCAGGTCTTCATTCCTCAGAGCTGCTAGATGAATTTGAATAGCCAACGTTTTGGTTAGCAGCAGAGCGTATTAATATAACAAAAAAAAAAAAAAACTTACTTACAAACAGGATTACATTCACAGGTACAAGGATCAGGACTTCAAAACATATTTGGGGAGAACACAGTTCAACCAATAACACTGGTCTAAAGTGGGGTCAAGTGCTATAAGAGATCTTTCCTCAAAAGTGATACTTCAGCTAAGGTATGAGCCTCTGTCAGGGTGGCAGAAAGCAAGGCAGAAGGTACAGCAACACAGAAGCAAAAAGAAGGTAGGAAAGGAGGTTGGAGGTACATCAAGGAGATACTAGACCATAAAGAAGTTTACATGGGAGTATTAAGATTTTCTGTCATTATCCCAGAGTGATGGGCAAGCACTGAAAGGTATTAGTATGAGAATGGCATCTGATTTGCCAAGAGTTTTTGACTCATCCAACTAATTGGATGGTGATGGCAGACACTAAAATAGGAAAGCCAGAAAGACCAGCAGGGCAGATGACATGTTTAATTTAAGATACCTTTGAACATCTAAGTGGAAACTTCACCCTAGACAAAGTCACCATTACTTCTTTCCTAGATATTAGTCTCCTAAGTGGTCTCCTTGCTTTCACTCTTCCACCACAGAGCAGGAAAAGTGATCTTTTATAAACTGTAAGTAAAATCATTTTACTGCTTTGCTCAAAATTCAGACTCTTTCTCATAGTGTATAAGGCCCTGTGGATTTATAGATGGTCACTGAAGAAAAGGACAGGAAGGAAATTCAATAGGAAGAGATTATACAACAATCCTTGAGGAAATCCAATAATTAAGTACACAATACAAGATTAGGAGCTCTGATGGCACAGTGGATAAGGCATTTTGGCTGTTAACCAGAAAGTTGATGGTTCAAGGCCACCAGCTGCTCCGCAGAGGGAAAATGAGGCAATCTACTTCCATAAAGATTTATAGCCTTAAAAACCCAATGAGGTCACTGAGAGTTGGAATCAACTTGATGACAGTGGGTTTGGTGGGTTTTTATTGTTATATATGATAGGAAGAGGAGCTATCATGGTATAGTGGTTAAAGGCAAAAGGCTGGAAGTTCGAACCCACCAGCACTCTGTGCAAGAAACATGAGGCAGTCTGTTTCCATAAAGATTTACAGCCATAGAAACCCATGGGCCAGTTCTACTCTGTCCTAAAGGTTCACACTATGAGTCAAAATGGACAGTGGGTATGATTTTTTTTTCTTTTTATAGAACATAGGAGTCCCTGTTGTTGTTGTTATGTACCGTTGAGTCGGACCCGACTCATAACGACCCCTCCTTGGGCTTCCGAGGCAATATCACTACGGAAGTAGATTGCCCCATCTTCCTTTTGAGGAGTGGCCGGTGGGTTTGAACCACCAGCCTTCTGGTTAGCTAGCAGTCAAGTGCTTCAGGCACTATGCTACCAGAGCTCCTATAGGAGTCCCCAGGTGGTGCAAATGGTTAATATACTCAGTTACTAACCAAGAGGTTATGGTTTACATCCACCCAGAGGGCCTTAAAGATGTGGTGATCTACATCCAAAAAACTTGCAATTAAAAACCCATGAAGCACAGCTCTACTCTGACACATGAGGCCATGAGTCTTAGTTGATGTTAATGTAAAAGTCAAGAAAATCTATAGCAGGAAATTTTCTTTGTTGGTTACCAGAGGCGGGAAGGGAGGGAACACTGTTAGATAGGTAGAGATAAGTATTGATTTGGGTGAAGAGAAGGGCAATGTACCAGATATGAATGAGCAACATGATGGTACTGAGGAAGAGGAAGACAGAGAGAGGTACATGGGAGGTACAGACAACAAAGATGAACCTTTTTGCATATGTTGTCAGTGAAGGCAAACATGGGTATAAAGGTGGATAGATGGGTGGACAGGCTGAATGATTAGGTATGTCTATGAAGTGAGAAGTGTATCCAAGAACATGTATAGGGTTGGCAGACAATGGTCCTATAAGTTTATATGAATGATCTGACAAGGGGTAAAGTTGTGGTCACTGCTTGGTCACAGCCCGCTACCCAGAGGGGCCGAGTAGTTGAACCTGTGGGCTTGGGACCATAGTTGCAGGGGACATCAAGCTCAATTGGCATAACATACTATACAAAACATTGTTCCACCTCCTACTTTGGCAAGTAGCAACTGGGATCTTAAAAGCTTGCAAGCTGCCATCTAGATGCAACGATGGGTCTCTCCTCATCCAGAACAAAGAAGAATGAAGAAAACCAAAAATTCATGGAAACAACTAGTCCTAGAGACTGGTACACTATCCAATCTGCAGCCTGCACAATGATGAGATCAGAAGAACTAGATGGTGCCTGGCTACCACTGTCATCCAATTGGAAGGGGATCTATGTAGGAGATCCTTGATAGACAGGGAGAACAATGTGGAACAAAACTCAAAATCATATGGAGAAAAAAAAAAGGTGGGGGGGAGGACCAAGTTTGCTGGTCCAATAGAGCCTGGTGGAACCACTGAAACTATGGCCCCTAGCTGCCCTTCAGGTCTGGAATTATACCCAAACCTGTGGTTTCCAGCCAAACGAAAGATAGGCACATGAATTGAATATTTACCTGAGGTAGATACACTCCTTGGAGAGAACAATCATGGGAGAAAGAAAGGCTGCTTATGCACAGGGGGAGACAGTTCAGGGGGCAGGAGTGCATGGAGGGATGGACACAGGGAAGAGGTAACTATGGGGAGGAAGTGGGAGGGGAGCTGTTGCATTACGGTAAATTGTGGTCAATGTCATGAGATAAAGTATATGTGAACTGCTGTATGGAAAGTGAATTTGTTCTGTAAATTTTCACCCAAATCACAATAAAAAAAAAGAAAAAGAAAACAAATTATTAGTGCCCTTATATGAAAGAAATTGAAAAATGCCAAAAGTATAGATGTAATATAAACTGAATCAAATATATTTAAGAACTGTGAAACAAATAAATAATTCTTTCCAGAGTTTAAGGAACCCTGGTGGTGCAAAAGGTAGGGCTCTTGACCAAAAGGTCAGCAGTTCAAATCTACGAGCTGTTATCCAAGAGAAAGTTGTGACAGTTTGCTTCTGTAAAGATGTACAGCCTGGGAATCCCTACAGGGCAGTTCTACTCTGTCTATAGGGTTGCTATGAGTCAGAATCAACTCAACAGCAACTGGGTTTGGTTTTAGTTTTGGTTCCAGAGTTTGGCTGTGAAAGGGAGGCAAAGGAAGTAAAGTGGGGGGCAGAAGGAATGCCAAGGAAGGTTATGTTGTTGAGATGGAAGTGATAGTACATGGTTAATGCTGACAAAAAAAAAAAAAAAAAAAACTATTTAAAAGAGTAGTTGAATATTCAGGAGAGAAAAGGGATACCTGACAGTATAATAAGGTTTGGAAGGAGATGAGATCGAGAGCAAATATGGAAGGATGAGAATAAGAGAGAATGGATGTGTCCTCTATTAGAACAGGTGAGAAGGAAGCAGGAAATAGTTATAGATATAAGTGGTTTTTGGACTTCACAAAGGAGCCTTGGTGGTTAAGCACTTGATTGCTAACAGAAAGGTCAGTGGCAGACAATGGTCCTATACTCTGCTACTCCATGGGAGGAAGATGTGGTAGTGTGCTTCCATAAAGATTACAGCCTTGGAAACCCCATGGGGTAGTTCTACTCTGTCCTATAGGGTCACTATGCATTGAATTTGACTAGATGTCAACAGGTAGACTTCAGAGCAAAAAGTTAAGATCATTTCCATCCATCTGATCATTTCAAGAAGGCAGAAGTTTGAAAAAAGTAGAAAAGACAAAAAATACTACAGGTTTGGAGAAAAAAGGAACAAGCTAATCTGATGCAGAGGCAGCAACAGGGACCACTTGACTTATAAAGAATTCATAAGGAGCTCCGGTTGCATAGTGGTTTAAAGCATTCAGCTACTCACCAAAAGGTCAGCAGTGCGAATCCATCGTGGGAGAAATATGAAGCAGCCTGCTTCCATAAAGACTGACAGCCTTGGAAACCCTATGGGGCAGTTCAACCCTGTCCTATAGGGTCAAAATGAGTTGGAATTGACTCAGTGGCAGTGGGTTGGTTTGATTGTTGAGTCCCTTCCTCCAGCAGGGTTTATCTCTATTGCAACAGACACAGAGATCATAGGAAGCACTTCAAAAGGGTTTGACTTAGCCAGTCAAGTAGAAGTACTACAGGAACCCAAGACTCCTAAGAGTTATTCATTCCTCTACCCCCCAATGGTGATAAATATGAAATATTTGCTATTTGAACAATCTTCACATGTACAGTTCAGGGATACTAATTATATATGTCATATTGTTCAACCATCACCCTTAAACATTTTCCAATTTTTTCATCACCCTTAACAGAAGCTTAGTGTCCCCTAGGCATTGAACAGTCATTCTTTTTATCACAGTGGACAATCATGTCCTCCTGAGAAACATGCTGTTGGGGACAGCGACTGTCAAAGAGAGGCTGACAGATGGAGTATAGTATAATATTATAGCATTTTGTTTTTCTGGTTTTTTTACACTTAGTTGGAAATTTTACTAAAGCAGATTTCTGAGCTAAGAGAGCCTTTCATGAAAGAAAATATAAAGCAAAATTAACGATGAAGCAGATATGGGGAAAGGTCTACCCAATACCACCACCATCTTGATAGTTTAACAAAACAGTCTGTCCTGCACTTCTTGTTGGCTACAACATCATTTGCTCAGAGGCATACCTATGGAAAATAACACAAATTGCAAGCACTGAAATTACAGCCTGTCCAAATATTTCACATCCTTCTTCAAGATAACTTTACCATAATATCAGCTCAAAAATACAAGTCAAGCTCATTCATCTTTTACTTAACACATTATGGTACTACATGGAAAATACAAATGCACCTTCCTTGCTTTCACTGATGAAGACTGGTCTATCATATGCTCAAAGGTTTTTTTTTTGTTTGTTTTTTGTTTTTTCCGTTTCTTCTCTTTCCACACTCAGCAGAGCAGTCCTGGACCCTCCAGGGTTCATGGTGCAGGAATCATAGGCTCAAAAAGCTTCCCCGGGAAGCAGTATACCTTGGACATGGCCGACATCTGCAGGCACCAACTGGTGTGCTCACACCCAGCCAGGCCCAGTCATCCCCAGCCAGAGAAAGAGTAGAATGTTTAGAAATTAGGCATAGCAAGGTGAGGCACTGTGCAGAGAGGACGGAGAAAGGACAGGTGGGTTCTGAGACTACCATAGAACCCCCTAGGGCATCTTAAAGGGAA
This sequence comes from Orycteropus afer afer, assembly GCF_000298275.1. Classification (NCBI taxonomy): domain Eukaryota; kingdom Metazoa; phylum Chordata; class Mammalia; order Tubulidentata; family Orycteropodidae; genus Orycteropus; species Orycteropus afer. The sequence continues at coordinate 5,800,379 of NW_006921786.1, read as the reverse complement.
GAGAAGGAAGAATGACAGGAGCCAATAAAGGGGTGGGGACTAGGAAATGAAATGCAGTTGGGCTGGCTTTGTTGGAGCAGCTTTTCCAAACCTCTTTGGCTTACTGGAGATAACCACACTAAAATTAATGCCCACACACAAACTCAGATTTCAAAAACAAAAAAAAAAAAGGAGCTCTGGTGGCATAACCCAGGCTAGATAGCAAGAAATAAGTTCCTCTGCCCACCCAACTGCTGACTCTGCCCCTTGGCTCCTCAATAACTCAGAGATAAGGCTGCACACAGGTAACTGCTTCAGGGAGAGAAAAAGATCAGTCTGCCTTCACCCATAACTAGAAAAAAAAAAAAAAAAAACCCACTGCCACTGAGTCAGATCCGACTCATAGTGACTTCTCCTTGGGTTTCCAAGGTGGTATAACTACGGAAATAGATTGCCCAAACTTCTTTCTGAGGAGTGGCTTGGTGCCAGCCTTCTGGTTAGCAGTCAGATACCTTAGGCACTACACCGTATTGACCCTGGAGGCTCTCAAATATGAAAGTAGTAGTTTTAACTTGCTAAATGATCTCTCACACCTAGTGGGGGAAATTGTAATGGTTAACAGGAACTGCTAAGTGGCACCCCTTCATGTGTCCCCCAAGGCCCGTGCCAGACCTGCCAGACCTTAGAAACATCTCTGCAACTGCCCTTATCTAGTCCATCCTCACAGTCAAATACACATCATGAGAAGGGGAAGATGGTATAGTAACTAGGAAAGGAGGAAGCCAGAAACAACATTTCTTCATTCGAGTATGTCTCCTTCCTACCTCTACTACTGAAAATAATTGTTTATGTTCAGCCATCGCCACTGCCACTCAAGGCCTGAGATGATGAGACCATTCTATCCTAGTTTGCAAATGGCTTGCACTGTGAATTTTGGTTTCTTTCCATGAATAATTAAGAGCAATGGTTTATTAAATAGAATACAGTTTTACTATGGAAGTCCATGCTCCAACAGACCTCTTGGCACTAAAGGTCTTTAAATTTTATTCCAGGCAAACAGCAGGAATACCACCAGTCTCGTTCCCAAGCCAAGGGTGGTCTTTCATTATCTACTACAGAGGTAACCATTCTACAGACTGCAGGTCAAACTGGGCTTGCTGCCTGTTTTTATATAGCCCATGAACTAAGAATGCTTTTTACATTTTCATATGTTTGGGAAAAAAAATTAAAAAATTAATATTTTGTGGTACATGAAAATTAGATGAATTTCAAGTATCGGTGTCCATAGCTAGTTTTATTGGAACACAGCCATGCTCATTAACTTATGTATTACTGTGGCTGTTTTCAAAATAATTAGTTCCAACAGAGATCATACAGCCCACAAAACCTAAATATTACTATTTGGTCCAGTACAGAAAAATTTGCTGATCCCTCACCTATTATAACCCTTCTTGCCCAAATCCAGGTTCAGATTCTCATTCCTTTAATGGGCATCCAAGCAAACTATCAATGACCTGGAATTGACCCCTAGAGCTTGAAACCCAAGGGCCATCTTAATGCCAGGACTTGAAGTATTTATATGGAAATTGGAAAGAAACAAGCAAAGTAAAAGGACTAAACTTATCTTTGCCTATAACAAGTCAGTCAAACCATAGTACAAAGCTTAGCTATTTTTTTTAAATAAGCTGTACTGTCAATGTGAAATCAAAAAAGTTATGATTCATACTGTTGAGAAAATATCCTCCAGGAAGAAAAGATAATGCTGTGCTTCCCATCTTTTGTTTTCTCTAGTTGGTGTTCTGAGATCAGAATTTGAGATCAACTGTCCAATACCTACTGGCACAGCTCTCAAGGTCAAGTGAGGCCAGCAAAAGCTACTGCCTAATCATGAGAGCCTGCCCAACTCCATCTGAGTCTCTCATACAGTAAGGAAATTGGTTTTCTGACATTGCATAATAAAAACCCATTGCCATGGAGTCGATTCCGCTCATACTGACCCTCACTGGGTTTCCAAAATGGTAAATCTTTACAGAAGTAGATTGCCCGTCTTTCTTTTGCAGAGTGGCTAGTGGGTTTGAACCATCAATTTTCTGGTAAGCAGTCAAAGGCCTTAGGCACTGCGCCACTAGAGCTCCTAATGTAGCATAATATACACTGACAAGAATTCAATCTATATCAAATAAATCAGTTCATTGAAAGGAACTCAGATGCCTGCACAAATGTAACCATGATAATTACTGGGCTCAAGACATGTTTGGAACTCTTCTCAGTGTACAACATTCTGAGCAAACAAACAAAATAACCCATCTTTGAAACCTCAGTTTCAATGTGAATGCTCTCCTCTATAACTGACGTCCATGTAAATTGTCTTAAACCCCTGAATGTATCGCATATTTTACTCATCACTATACCTAAGTTTTACATTTTTATTATTTTTAATCCTTACTGAGTTCCACAACTGTCCTGTTTTGATTCACATCAGATTTGGTCAGAGCCTTTTTAGCCCACAATGTCACCTCCTCCTAATGTAACTGTTTGCTCCAAGACACCCTAAATCCTCCAAATCAGTGAGATTGTCATCAATGCCAGACATCTTCCCAAATGCCAAACTCAAATCTGATGGGCACACTTGGAAAGAGCTTAAACATTAGGGCAGTTACTGCCTCCTCAAAGGCTTTAGATCCAGTCTTCAGAGCCTCTGACTATCAGAACAAGTCAAGGAAACAAAGATTCCACTCACCAGGTTTGTAAATTATCGTATCTTTAATGACTATCACTCTGGGATAGCATAAAGTTTCTACCATTCTACCCTCTTTCCCAAGCTCTACCTCCCAATTTGACCTACTTGGTAACCAGGTCTACTTGGAAATCCTACCACCACCTGATTGGCGACACTATACCATGCCTCAATGAAGGTACCCAGGCAGTGCTGAGGAAACAGAGGAGTTTATTCTATGGTTTATCTCTCTCACTAGTCCATATAGGGAGCTCTGGTAGCATAGTGGCTAATGCACTTGACTGTTAACCAGAAGGCTGGCGGTTCAAACCCACCAGCCACTCCTCGGAAGGAAGATGGGGCAATC
>NW_006921786.1:5782995-5797217 GCF_000298275.1 Orycteropus afer afer | reverse complement strand
CTACTTCCGTAGTGATACTGCCTGGGAAACCCAAGGAGGGGTCGCTATGAGTCAGGTCTGACTCGACGGCACATAACAACAACAACAACATACACCTGAATAAAGTCCCTGGGTGGTAAAATATCATTCACACTCTAGACTGCTATTGGAGGTTCAAGTCTATCCAGAGGCCCCCTTGGAAAAAAGACCTGGTGATCTACTTCCAAAAAATTAGCCAACAAAAACACTACGGAGCACAGTTCTACTCTGACACACATGAAGTCACTATGAGTAGGAGATAACTAGACAGCAAATGGCTCTATTTTTTATAGACCTAAATATGAAAGGTAAAATAATAAAGATTCTAGAAGAATATAATTTCTTCAACAAGATATAAATACTATTGATCATAAAAGAAAAAAATGACAACTTGAACTTCATCAAAATTTAAAACTTCTGTTCATCAAAAGACATGATCAAGAAAATGAAAAGGCAAGCAACAGCTGGCAGAAAATATTGGTAATAATATAACCAACAAAGGATTTACATCCAAAATACATAAAGAACTACAAATCAACAGTGAAAAGACGAAGAATCCAATTTAAGCATGGGCAAAAGACAGAGCAGGCACTTCATAAAACAGGATACTCTAATGCCCAAAAAGCTCATGTAAAGGTGGTTAATATCATTAGCTGTCAGGGAAATGCAAATTAAAACAATAATGAAATACAACTACATACTCACTTGAGTGATGAAAGTTGAAAGGACTGACAATACCAAGTCTTGACAAGGGTGAGTCTTGGCAAAGAGACTCTCATACGTTAACTAGTGAGAGTGAAAAATGATACAACCACTTTGTTTTGTTTTGTTTTTGATACAACCACTTGGGAAAATTGTTTGGCAGTTTGTTGTAAAATTGGCCCAGTAATTATACTCCTGGATACTTATCACAAAATAAAAACATATGTCCACAAAAAGACTTGTACAAGAATATCCACAGCATTTTTTCTTTTCCAGAAAAGGCAAAAACCTGAAAACAATCCATGAATGAATGAATAAACAAATCATGGTATATTTGAGCAACAGAATGCTAGAGAATAATGAAAAAGAATAAGTTACAGATGCATTCAACAATGTACATGAACTTCAAAAATAATATGCTGAGGGAAGAAATCAGAAACAAAAAAGTACACATTTCATGACACCATTTGTGTGAAATTGTCAAGGATTTCATTTCATTTGCATCCACAACCAAAACCCATGGAAGTAGCTGTAAAGAAACCAGATGCACTGGGAAAATCCACTGCAAAAGACAGTAGGAATGAAAGATGTCACTTTGAGGACTAAGGTACACCTGACCCAACCCATGGGCTTTTCAGTCACCTCATAGGCATGTGAAAGCTGGACAATGAATAAAGATGACTGAAGAAGAATTCATGCCTTTGAATTATGATGTTAGCAAAGAATGTTAAACGTACCATGACTGCCAGAAGAACAAACAAATCTGTCTTGGACAAGCACACCCAGAATGCTCCTTAGAAGTAAGGATGTCTCATGTACTTTGGACATGTTATCAAGAGAGACCACTTCCTGGAGAAGGACATCATGCTTAGTAAAGCAGATGATCAGCAAAAAGGAGGAAGACACTAAATGAGATGGACTGGAACAGTGGCTAGAACAATGGGTTCAAAACATAGCAATGATTATAAGGAGGACAGAGGACCAGGCAGTGTTTCATTCAGTTATACATAGGGTCACTCCGAGTGGGAACTGACTCAACAACATCTGTGGTAGTTAAAGTTGTGTATCAGCTTGGCTGGGCCATGATTTTGAGTGGCTTGGCAGCTGTGATGTAGTTATTCCCCACGATGAGATGAGATGTGGCAAAATCACCTCCATGCTGGAATCTGCTGTGAGCCGTTAATCAGTAGAAGTGGAGTTGCCTTCGGGATGTGGCCTGTTACCAGTATATATGGAAAGGATCCTGCATATGGCTCATCACCATTTCCAGTTCCTAGGATGAACCAGTAGCCTGCCACGTGGCCTGCCGATCGTGGGATTGTTGCCTTCCCAGCCTGTGAGCCAACAAGGACTCCTCAGCCTCAGCAGCTAGCAGCCTGCTACACTGTTTGCCAATCTTGAGTCCCTCAGCTCCTACAGCTGTGTGAGTCAGGAGAAGCCCCCAGCTTGTTCCACTGGGCCTGGAAGGTAGAGCTTAAGCCCCTGGTCAAGGGACTTCCACCCAGAATTGAAAGAGAGAAAGTCTTGCCCTAGAGCCATCAGAGCCATCACTCTGGACTTGGACTTTCAGCCTAGTCTTCTCCTAGAGCCAGCACTATGAACTCAGACTTCTAACATCCTAAACTGCAAGAGAATAAATTTCTGTTTGTAAAGCCATCCACTCATGCTGTTTCTGTTATAGCAACACTAGAGAACTAAGACAACACCTAACAATAACAACATGTGAAGTCCAACTGTTCCAACTTTTTGTTGAAAAGACAATCCATTGACTATCGAACTGTCCCTGAATCTTTGTCAAAACCAACTGATGATATTTGTGTAGGTGTTTTTCTCAGCTCTCCATTCCTTTCCATTAATCTAAGTGTATATCTCTTCATCATTACCAGACTGTTTTCATTCTTGTAGGTTTACAATAATTCTTAAAAATGAATAGTATGATTCCTTCAACTTTTTTTGTTTTTCAAAAATTGTTTTTGGATACTCTAGTTCCTTTGCCCCTTCATGTAAACATTAAAAACAACTTGTCTATAGCTACTAGAAAAAAAAAATTTTTTTGCTGAAATTTTAATTAGAAATCAATGTGGAGAGAACCAACATTGTAACTATTATAACTAGACTGAGTCTTCCAATATATTACTACAGTTTGTCCCTCTAATTATTTAGGTCTTTGATTTCTTTCATCAACAATGTTTATGTTTTTAGCATACAGATACTTTACATGTTTTGTTAGGTCTATCTTTAACCACAGTTTTCTAAATTTCAGTTTTCAATTGTCCACTACAGTTATATAGAAATAGAACTGATTTTTGTATGCTGACCTTGCATCCCCAGACCTTGCCAAATTCACTTATTCATTCTAAGAGCTTCTTTTGTGCATTCTTTCGTAGCTTCTACAAAGACAACTACACCATCTACAAATAGGCTCAGTTTTCTTTATTCCTTTCCAAACTGTGTGTCTTTTCTTTGCCTTACTGTACTGAGTAGGATCTCCAGTACAATGTTGAGTAAACCAAACCAAACCAAACTCACTGCCATCGAATCAATTTCGACTCCTAGAAACCCCCACTGGGTTTCTGAGGTAGTAAATCTTATGGAAGTAAGTAGTCCTTCTGCAGAGTGGCTGGTGAATTTGAACTGCCAACCTTCTGATTAGCAGTAAAATGTCTCAGGCACTGTGTCACCAAAGCTCCTTTACAATGTCGAGTACAATGCAACACACTGCCGTGGAGTCGGATCCGACTCATAGCAACCCTTCCTTGGGTTTCTGAGGTGGTATCACTATGGAAGTAAATTGCCCAACCTTCCTTCTGAACAACGTTGAGTAGGAGAAATCAAAAGAACATCTTCAACTCAGTTGCAATCTTAGAAGAAAAGCAACCTTTTGCCATTAACTATGATGTTAGCTATAGGTTTTTTATAGATGTCCTTTCTTCATATTTTGTTAAAGTCTTTTATCCTAGTTTGATAAGATATATTATCATGAATGAATTTTGAATTTTTGTTATATGTTCTTTCTGCAACAACTGACACAATTATATAGTTTCTCCTCTTCAGTCTGTTAATATGGGTGTGCACACCCTGACTGATTTGTGAATGTTTGGCATATATTCCTAAAATAAAACTCACTGTCATAGTGTACTATTCTTTTCACATATTGCTGCATTTGATTTGCTGATAATTTTGATAAGTTTTAGATCTATATTCACAAGGGCTCTTGGTCTATAGTTTTATTATTTTGTACTTTGTCAAATTTTGTTATCAAGGTGCAAAAACGGCATGGAGGCAGCATCTGATCTCTTCTAACTTCACAAAATGGGAGGAAGATCAATATCAAAAATCCAAGCCTGACTCCTATGAGGTGTAAGTCAGACATGCTGCCAGTCTCCAAACTTTTTACCAATTCTGACATCAATCATCCCTCCCATTGCACACTCTACTTCTTTACTGGGTTCAACAATTCATTGCAATGGCCACACAGAATTCACAGACAACATTCAAAATTAGGCAGTTTCTAAGAAATTTAATAGGTTACAATTCAGGATCAGGACCCAAGGATACAGTTCTTCGATCAGAACAGCTTCTTTCTAGCCATCCCTCAGTCATGCCTCTCTTTGGCCCTCAGCCTCTCCATCCTGCAGCCTCATAGCCCTATGGCTTCTGCCCTGCTCAGGGAAGTGTCATAAAACTTCTAATTCTGCCAGTAAGTACTCAGAGGCACACGACTCCAAAACAAACCTCCTGCCCAAATGCACTCAGCTTTCTTGTGCCATGGGCCAGGAAGCACATCACTCTGACTCATGCCAGACTCCTGCCTCTCCTGCTGCTACTTCTCACCATCTCAGCAAAGTGTTACAGTTCTGTCTCCTGGGTCAAGGAGGTTTAGCTCAAGGATCTTGACTCCAAAGGATGCACTCCACTCCTGGCTCTTCTTTCTTGATGGTAGTGAGATCCCCTCTTCCCATCTCTGGGCTGGCTCATTTTAAGCCTAGCAGGATGGCAAAACTGACTAATCTCCATGTCAAGGTCCCACACAAATTATTTGCACGGTCCCACCTCCACAAGGGTGCCATGCACCTTATTTACATTATTAGCAAGCTATCCAATGCCCTTTGTGGGCCACAAGCATCTCACATTTGCACAGTCCTTCCCAGTCATCTGGTGGGGATTACAAATACTATGGGTCGAAGGGCCATATTAAGTAATTCACTGCCCCACCCAAGGTAATTCTGGCTTCAAAAGATAGTTGGGACATGTTCTCTCCTCTTCTATTTTCTGAAAGAGACTGTGCAGAATTGTGTTATTTATTTATTAATGTTTGATGGGATTCACCAGTGAAACCATCTGGGCCTAGAGTTGTTTGTTAGAAGAACTCAATCTCTTTATAGATGTAAGACTATCCCAGTTATCCATCTTTTCTTTGGTGAGTTTTGGTAATCCGTGCCTTTCAACGCATTGGTATATTTTATCTAACTTGTTTAATTTATATGCATAGAACTCACTGCCATCAAGTCGGATCTGACTCATAAAGACCCCTCCTTGGGTTTCCGAGGTAGTATCACTACAGAAGTAGATTTCCCAACCTTCATTCCGAGTAGTGACTGGTGGATTTGAACCACCAGCCTTCTGGTTAGCCGTCAAATCCCTTAAGTACTATGCCACCAGAGCTCCTATAAGAGTTGACCATAATATTCTTTTTTATCCTTTTAATGACATGTTGTGTCGTAGTGATATCATCTCTTTTCTGATAGTAGTATTTTGTGTCTTTTTTGTTTGTTTGTTTGTTTCTTTAGCCAGGCTGACTATGGTTTATCACTTTTATTTACATTTCCAGAATATTAGCTTTCTACTTTAAGGATTCTCTCTATTGTTTTTGTTTTCTATTTCATTAGTTTCTACACATCTCTTTATTATGTCATTCCTTTGCCTGGATTGGGTTTATTTTCTTGTTCTTTTTCTATTTTCATAAGGTGAAAGCATCTATTACTAATCTCAAACTTACTTTTCTAATGCAAGTATTTAACAATCATAATTTTCCTTTAAGCACTGCTTTAGCTACATCCTACATGTTTTGATATATTACATATCATTTTGGTTCAGGTCAAAATATTTTACAATTTCTCTTGAAATTTGCTCTTTGACCAGTGGGTTATTTAGAAGAGTGTTGTTTAACATTTGAGATTTTTCCAGTTATTTTTTGTTATTGACTTCTAGCTCAATTTGATTATGGTTAGAAAACACACTATGTATAATTTCAAAATTTTAAATTTGTTACAGATTATTTTATCGCCCAGGATATAATCCAAATTGGTAAATGCTCCATGAGCACTTAAAAAGAATATGCATGCCATTGTTGTTGGATGAAGTGTTCTATAAATAAGCTCTTTATTCTATGGTCCCCCTTTTTCAATCCCTTCCATATGATGCCACTAAAGAACTGTTCTCATCATCTCAAAACAACAATTCTTATATCTAATAAATCATATCTCAACACTGTGCTTAGCTTTTCATAGTTCTCCAAACTCTGGTCTCCCTTAATATCTGATTTTTCATAAATGGCCACAATACCCTTATCATTCTAAACAGTTTCATCTCTCTGGCCCATTGTCGCATAAAAATACGACATCTATTCCCACCTCTCCAACGGCCTGCTTGTTCCTCCCCTTATTTAACCATGAACTATTCTTAAAGACTCATTTTTTTTTCTTTTTTTTTTTTTTAATTGTGATTTGGGTGAAGATTTACAGAGCAAATTCACTTTCCATACAGCAGTTCACATACACTTTGTCTCATGACATTGACCACAGTTTACCACAATGCAACAGCTCCCCTCCCACTTCCTCCCCATAGTTACCTCTTCCCTGTGTCCATCCCTCCATGCACTCCTGCCCCCTGAGCTGTCTTCCTGTGCATTAGCAGCCCTTCTTTCTTCCATGCTTGTTCTCTCCAAGGAGAGTAATGTTCAACTCATATGCCTGTCTTTTGTTTGGCTGGAAACCACGGGTGTAGGTTCAATTCCAGACCTGAAGGGCAGCTAGGGGCCATATAGTCTCAGTGGTTCCACCAGGCTCTATTGGACCAGGAAACCTGGTCCCCGCCCCTTTTTTTTTCTCCAAATGATTTTAAGTTTTGTTCCACATTGTTCTCCCTCTCTATCAAAGATCTCCTACATAGATCCCCTTCCAAGTGGGTGACAGTGGTAGCCAGGCACCATCTAGTTCTTCTGGTCCCATAGTCGTATAGGCTGCAGATCGGATGGTGTACCAGTTGCTTGGACTAATTGTTTCCATGAATTTTGGTTTTCTTTATTCTTCTTTGCTCTGGATGAGGAGAGACCCATCGTTGCATCTAGATGGCAGCTTGCTAGCTTTTAAGATCCCAGTTGCTACTCGTAGGAGGTGGAACAATGTTTTGTATAGTATGCTATGCCAATGGAGCTTGATATCCCCTGCAACTATGGTCCCAAGCCCACAGGTTCAACTACTCGGTCCTTCTGGGTAGCTGGCTGTGACCAAACAGTGACCACAACCTTGCCCCTTGTCAGCTCTCCTATACACCTGGGAATTCTGATCATTCACATAATAAAGACTAATTTTTAAGCTCCACCTTTTCTATGAAGCCTCTCAAGCAAAAAAAAAAAAAAAGAAAAGAAAAGAAAGGAGAAAGTTTTCAATGCTTTTGCAGTGCTATCTGTATCTGGTCCATGTGTGCACCACAAAATGGTCAGCTTGGAACCTTGACAATGTCTGGGTTAGACTGAGTTCCACTCTACCACTCACTTGCTTTGGTATTAAAACCATTTAAATCCCTTATCTTCTCTTGGCTGGTTTACACATCTATGCTAGATCTCAGTGATCAGTCCATTCTCCCACATCAAACTCCTACCGGTGTTTTAGTCACTACCTCTTTGTTACATACTACATTCCCTTATTCATTATTTCAGTCTTTCTGGCCCAACTAAGATTATTTCTGTATTCTTCCAGTATTGAAAGCAATAAACATTAACTGACTATGAGGGAAAACTGCTTGTTTCCCTCACAGAATGGGTGTAAAGTGGGTATGTGTACAAGGAAATAAAATAGGCACTTGTGTATAAGCTTGTAAACTCTACACGCCTAAAGAATAACCATCAGGAGCACACTGTTTCTCCTCTCTCCTTTCTTATATTCTACAGAATCATAGGAGACCCAGGAGAATCAAGAAAGGCAGGACAGGGTCTTCTTGAAAATCATAAAAGCAACCTAAAGCACAGTCCTTCTATCTTCATTGCTCTGCAAAAGCAGGGGAGATGCGAAGTAATGGTAGGCGGGAGGGGACTCATTGGAAATCCAAGCAGCATTTCAAATGCATTGTGCAGGAGTGGATGTGTAGAGAGGGGAAGGGTGCGGGGGTGGGGTACAATGTGTGGGACTGGGGTAGTGGGGAAGGGGGCAGGGCAAGAGAGGAAGGATAATGGTTTTCTCACCATACCCTGACCCTAACAGTTAGTCATGATACAAAATATATACCACTTTAAGATCTGTGGAAAGTAAAGGAGATCTTTAAAAAAGGCAGAGAGAGAAGAAGAAATCAAAAAGAAAACAAAAGGAGTGACCAAGAGCTAAAGAGAAATAGAGGAAAACAAGAGAGGGAGAATAAAATAATAGAAAAATAAATGTATACATGTATGTGGGAGTATAGTGTGTGTGTGTGTGTGTATTTTTATATATATATGTGTGTGTGTGTATATATATATATATGAATGTATACATTTACACACATACATATATGTGTACATACACACATATTTTTATTTTATATATGAGCTTTCCTGACACATTGGTGGTTCAGTGGTAGGAATTTCACCTTCCATGCAAAAGACCCAAGTTCAAATCCTAGCCAATGCACTTAAAGCATAACCACCACCCTTTCCTCAGTCTATCAGTGGAGGATTGCATGCTGCTATGATGTACAGGTTTCTGTGAAACTTCCAAACTAAGACAAACTAGGAAGAAAAGTCTGGAGAGCCAAAAATCAGTCAAGAAAAACCCTACAGATGACAGTACTCCAATGCACAACCTATCATGGGAATGGCACAGGACCAGGTTTTATGTGAGAGTCACCATAAGTTAGGAGCCAACTTGGTGGCAGCTAAAAACAACAATGAGCTTCACTATCTTTCACCCTGGCCTCACTTCAAGTAAGAAATTAATCTTTATCTGCTCAAGGTACAGGCAAGTTACCAAAACAAGCAGGATAGGTTTATCCAAGGTGACAGGAATGGGTATATGGCTTGGCACGCTCCCCTCCCCAAAATTCTTGGCATGTGAAAGAATTTGAAAGATCCCAGCAGGGAGAGCAAATAAATTTTAGGCTTATCAAAAGGGTATGATTAAGAAAGGCTAACAGACATTGCTATAGATAAACTTTTAGCCAGAAATGAAATGACAAAACAATCGATAAGCCTGATAGAGAAGGAAGCTACTGCTCTTCTCTATATAGAAAAGAAATTTCAAAATCTGACATTAGCAGCTTGGGACCAAAGGCTGCTGGGGCTGAGTCAGAGTTTGAGAGTCTCAGTTCCACACTGGTACTCACATGGGCCAGGGGAACATCAGCATCCTGGCAGCATTCTGGGAATGACTTGCCCAGAAGTGTGATCTTGCACTTGTGCATGATAAACCATTAATATACATATATATATTTATAAAAATAAAAACTATAAAGTTCCTTATCCATATGATAAAGCAGTGTGCAGGCTAATGCAGAGCAGCACTAAGGAGACTGGCCTGATTGCAGTCTTGGCCAATGGTGAGAATATGCAGATTCAAAGTGGATCTTAGGGGACTGATATGATATGGATGATATGATATGATATGGATGGGACCAGCCATTTTTTAATGGGTAGATGAATAAAATCAATATTCTAGATATCAATATAAGAGTTGCCTTTGTGTCAATTCTACCTCATGGGGACACGTATTGCAGAGTAAAACTGTGCTCCATAGAGTTTTTACGGCTGTGACTTTTCAGAAGCTGACTGCCAGGACTTTTTTCTGAAGAGCCTTTGGGTAGCTTTGAATCACCAAACTTTCAGTTAGTAGTCAAGCACTTAACTGTTTGGCCACACAAGGACTCCATTCCAAAGCAAACCTATTGCTGTCGAGCCATTCCTGACTTATAGCAACCCTATCCAAAAAAAAACCAAACTCACTGTCCTTGAGTCGATTCCAGCTCATAGAGACCCCTATTGGGTTTCCAATGCTGTAAATCTTTATGGAAGTGGATTGCCCCATTTTCCTTCTGTGGAGCAGCTGGGGGAGGGTGGGTTTGAACCCTATAGGACAGAGTAAAATTGCCCCATAGAGTTTCAAAAGCTGTAAATCTTTATGGAAGCAGACTGTCACATCGTTCTATAAAGTGGCTAGTGGATCCATTCCAGAAAAGCAGGGGCTATGCCTCAGGCACCTGACTGCTAACCAGAAGGATGGTGGTTCAAACCCACCAGCCACTCCTCGACAGGAAGAAGGGGCAACCTACTCCCGTAGTAATACTGCTTTGGAAACCCAAGGAGGGGTCGCTAAGAGTCAGGTCCGACTCGACAGCACATAACAACAATAACAACAACAATTACAGAACGTGAAAGATGAGTAGTGGGGAAATTGTCACTGAGCCAATTCCCATGTATGTCACAGCAACCCCATGTACATTATAGTAGAACTATGCTCCACAGGCTTTTCAATGGCTGGTTTTTAGGAAGAAGATCACCAGGTCTTTCTTCCAAAGGGCCTCTCAGTGTACTGGAACCTCCAACCTTTTGGTTAGCAGCCAAGTGCATAACCACTTGCACCACCCTGGAACTCAGCTTGCCATACTATTGTGTCTTATGTGTTGCTGTGATGCTGGAAACTATGCCACCAGTATCCAAATACAGCAAGGTCATCCATGGTGAGCACGTTTCAACAGAGCTTCCAGACTAAAGCAAACTAGGACAAAAGGCCTGACAATCTACTTCCAAAAATTAACCAATAAAAACCTTACTGTTCACAACAGAACACTGTCAGACTCACTCACTTTGGACATGTCATCAAGAGACCAACCACTGGAGGAAGATATCATGTTTGATGAAGTAGAGGGACAGAGTGCAAGGGAAACCCTCAGTGAGACGAATGAGCATAACAGCCACAACAACAGACCTGAACATGCAGGTGATGATGAAGATGCCTCAGGACCAGGCAACATCTCATTCTTTTGTATATAAAATTGGCAAAAGTCAGAGTCAGTTTGGCAGTAGCTATCAATCTATCTATTATAGAACAAACATGGAGGCCTTGGGTGCCACAAACACTTAATGTGCTCACTGCTAACCAAAAGGGTATAGGTTCAAGTTCACCCAGAGACACCCAAGAAGAAAGGCCTGGTGATATACTTCCAAAAAGTCAGCTATTGAAAACTCTACAAAGCACAGTTCTACTCTGACACACAGGGGGTCACTATGAATCAGAATCAACTCAGTCACAACTGGCTTTAACCAGCTTACCTGACTCACAGTAGGTGTAATGGACAGCAGACTCTCCTTCAGGAATGAACAACTTATTCCCCAGCTGCTGGTAATACAGCCAGACAACCAGTCTCAGCTGTCTGTCCTTGCATCAGCTTAAAGACACTGTGTCTTCCAGGGAGAACCCATATCCAGTGACTACCAATGCAAGGGTATAAAGGCTCAGCACCTCCTCCTTAACTCAGCACAATTCTGATGGGACTTCCTCTCTCTAGACCCTGACGTGGGATCAGCTAAGGCCTTTTTTAGGGACTGCATCACAGTTCAACTCTCCTTCTGCCTAGTCCTGGTTCCTTGCCCACTTTTCCCACAGGAGCTGATGCTAAAAGCTCTGCCTAATAAGCATTCTGCAAATTATTCCCCACATCAGCTTCATGGATACAACTTGTGACAGGAAACCAAAACCAAAGCAAACCTACTGCCATCGAGTCGATTACAACTTATGATGACCCTATAAGACAGAGGGGAACTTCCCTATAGGGTTTCTAGGGCTATCAATCTTTACAAAAGCAGACAGCCTCATCTTTCCCCTGTGGAGCGGCTGGTGGATTCAAACTGCTAACCTTAGATTAGCAGTGAATGCCTTAACCATGGACCACCAGAACTCTCTGTGACTGCAAGTGGTCAATAAATACCTACTTAATGAATGATTTCTGCACTCAATAAGTAGTCATGCCTTACACATTCCTCTTCACAGGTATGACTTCGAATGGCATAGGTAAGACTTATTAACTGAGAATACTTTAAAGACAATACACTAGAGACTAATTCCAAAGCCATGTCAAAACTCAAAATCATTTGGGGGAAAAAAAAAAGGGACCAGGTTTGCTGGTCTGATAGATCCTGATGGAACTACTGAGACTATGACTCCTAGCTACCCTTCAGGTCTGGAATTGAACTCACACCTATGGCTTCCAGCCAAAAAAAGACAGGCATATGAGCTGAACATTTACACTAGGTAGATACACTCATTGGAGAGAACAATCATGGGAGAATAGAAGGGCTGTTGTATGCACAGGGACATAGCTCAGGGGGCAGGAGTGCATGGAGGGAAGGACACAGGGAAGAAGTAACTATGAGGAGGAAGAGCGGGGAGCTGTTGCTTTGTATTGTAGTCAATGTCATGAGACAAAATGTATGTGAACTGCTGTATGGAAAGTGAATTTACTCTATACACTTTCACCCAAATCGCAATGTTGTTGTTTTTGTTATGTGTCGTCGAGTTGGACCGAACTCATAGCAACCCCTCCTTGGGTTTCTGAGGTGGTATCACTACAGAAGTAGATTGCCCAACCTTCCTTCTGAGGTGTGGCTGATAAAAAAAAATTAGAAAGAAAAAAGCTAGAGATCATGAAGGCACGATTGCAAGCCTAAAGCTACATAATTTGCAGGGGAAAATTAATTTTGTGCTGATAAAAAAAAAATGCCATTTTTGACATCTTCCAGAACAGCACTAACAGCCTCATCTCCACATACTTGACAAAGACCTGCCTTTTACAAAGCACTGTGGAGAACACAGACATGACATAGAGATAGGCATGGTCTGACCCCTGTAAACCCACAACACTTCTAATCTAGTGACAAAAACAGAACCAATAGCAACTAGATCCATAAAACCCCACCTGGACTTGAGGGTGGGGTGAGTTTCCTCTGAGTCATGAGAGCATCTTGGGAAGGGATGGATGCCTAGATAAAATTAGTGTCCTGTAAGAAAAAAAGAAAAAAGTGTTCTGATACGGCATCCACTGTAGCTTGGTGTAACCCAGCATTGTGAGTATGAAAACATTTTTTTGTGGGATACTCATTCCTCAAACTAGAGTTTGTGGAATGTATCCTGGAGAATATATTAAGGGAAATCAAATCAGAGTGAAATAAGTGATACGGGAGAATAAGAAAAGTGCTACAGAAGCATAGTAATGGGTAGAAAGACAGGTAGGGGATGGTATTAAAATGGAACTCTGAGAAATGAATTGGACAAACAATTGAGAACCTTCTACACTCCAGACACTGTGCTGGGGATTTTTAGACTAGCATAAGAGATAGATGTATGCAGAACTATAAATATAATACAGCACACCAAGTTTTATACATCAGTGTGAACAAGTAAGTGTTGGTTCAGTGGAAGACTTCTCACTTTCCATGTAGGAGACCTGAGTTCAATTCCTAGCCAACGCATGTCATGCATAGCCACCATCTGTCTGTCAGTGGTGGCTTGTGTTGCTGTGATGTTGAACAGATTTCAGCAGAGCGACGAAAGACAAGGAAAAAAGGCTTGGCGATCTCCTTCCAAATATCAAATTATCCATGAAAACCTTATGAATCACAAGAGTCCAATCTGCTACTGATCATGAGATGGCACATAAGTGTGCAGCTTTTTGTTCTGTGGTTCATGGGGTCACCATGAGTCAGGGGCTGAGTTTATGGCAGCAAACAACAACAATGAATAAGTGTGCTGGAATGCAGAAGAATGGCTCTGATAAATAGAAAGGAAAGGCAACAGCTTGATCAAAGGTGAAAACAATGAATGCCAAAGTAAAAATACTAGAATTTCATCAGCTAACATTTCCCATAGTACATTCTACTAACATTAGTTTGAGGAATGGGTGTCCCATAAAAAATGGTGTTCAACCTCAAAATGCTGGGTTAAAACAAGCTGTATTAGATACTGTTGTTGTCTACCCAGAATGCTTTCTTCCTTCATCCTTGCTAACAGATCTCTGATTTTGTCCAGGTATCAGTCCCTTCCCATGAAGCATCTCTGACTCAGCGGAAGCTAACCTCTCCCTGCCCAAATCCAGATGGAGTCTTCATAGATCTAAGCCAGTCCTCATACTCCAGTCTCCCCTGACAGTGAGTAGTTCAGAGGCTTAGGCTTGAAACCAATTAGTCCACGGCCTGCCCTCCCTCTGGAATGTGTCTAAGACAGCTTAAACTGTAGCCAAAAAAAAAAAAAAAAAAAAACCCT
>NW_006921786.1:5772677-5782123 GCF_000298275.1 Orycteropus afer afer | reverse complement strand
GCCCAACCTTCCTTCCGAGGAGTGGCTGGTGGGTTTGAACCGCCAGCCGTCTGGTTAGCAGGCAAGTGTCTTAGCCACTATGCTACCAGAGATGGACATACAGGAGCAACAAATGACTTCTCTGACACATGTGCTCTAGACCACAGCTAAATAAGCAGATTCCTGGACAAACTGACCAACAGAGGGGTCTTTAATGTCCTTGATTACACAGCCTGGTCAACATCTGGGTGTGCTGAATGGCTATCAACCACTTCCCACTTTTTGAGCAAAAGCCCCGATTTTCTTTTTGAAAACTGCCTCTCCTCTATTCCAGTATTTGTGGGCTGGCAATCAAGATAACTTTCCACCCTCCCATTTTCCTTAAGGGATGGTCAAGTCACATGTCCCAAATAAGCCAATCACATTCCCTCCTATGTCTTAATCACCCAAGAGACTCAATCAGAGATAACAAATTGGAAAGCAACCCTTTTCAATAGTGGTCCCTGAAGAGGCTTTCCAATCAGTCACCCTAAAGCAGGAGAAGTAACTGGTCAGTGGTCCTTCCCAGCCAGTGCTGCCCAGCATTTCTTTGATGTTGTGAGCTACCTCAGACCTTTCCCCAAACTCTTTTTACCTTAGTCAGTCTGTTTCTGTTGGGGCAACCAAAGAACCCTCACTCATCATGGAAACCAGCTACACGTCATATAGATCAAGCTTCAAATACTGCATTTTTGCTATGTTTTTCAAATTAGCAGCAATTGCCTAAAAGGTTATTAGCATATCACTTCCCAGTAGCAGATTATATTACCCTACAAAATGAGATCTGAGATCATCTACTTTGCAGAGCATGAAGATAAAGAGGCTTCCCATGCTTGAAACCAAGGCTCAAGAGAACATCACAAATGTTCATACTTAAGACCTTTCAGGGACCCAAACTTAAAAAATCATTACAAGACGTTCCAGCAACATTTGTCATGTTGCTTTGAGTCCCAGGAGATTTTTCTTTTTTCTTTCTTTCTTTCTTTTTTTTTTAATGTAATACATGTTTATTTTAAGAAATCTGGAAGTTAAAGAAAATGATAAGCAGCAGAACACAAGCATGCATAATCCTGCCCAGAGATAAGTACCATGTGCTTATCCTTCTTGTCTTTCCTGATTTCCTTCCAGTCTTTATATTTTTTAATACAAAATAATCTTAACCCCGTGTACACCTCTGTGCCCTGTTTCCTTGTCTTACTCATTTCTTTCCAGTCCCGAAACATTTTTGAATGTCACTAAAAATAAAAAAAAACTAAAACTGATAAAAGTGCAGAAATGTACCAGTATTTACTTAATCATTCCACTAATACTACACATTTAATTTTTTCCACTATTCCCCTATTGCAGAGTCATTAAAATTTAGTGAGGAAGCACATGTCAGAGCCAGCAGATCTGGAAGCAAATATCAACCTCTTCCCTTATCACCTGTGCAACTAGAAGCAACAACTCACCTGCTCTGAGATTCACAAAGAGAGGAATGATCAGGATCTCCCATACTCTTATAGTTGTGAGAGTTAAAGAATGTATGCAAGAACAGTCATGGGAGAAAGAAGGGCTGCTTATGCACAGGGAGACAGCTCAGGGGGCTGGAGTGCATGGAGGGATGGACACAGGGAAGAGGTAACTATGGGGAGGAAGTGGGAGGGGAGCTGTTGCATTGTGGTAAACTGTGGTCAACGTCATGAGACAAAGTATATGTGAACAGCTGTATGGAAAGTGAATTTGCTCTGTAAACCTTCAACCAAATCACAATTTAAAAAAAAAAAAAAAAGTATGCAAAGTATTCACAAGTGTCTGTTACAGACACAATAAAGAACAGCTATGAACCAGGGATGGGAGGGGAGGAGAGGGAAAATTGCTAGCTAGGTAAGGGACAATATTGTTTCGGGTGAAGGGAAAGACAATATACTAAAAGCAAGTGACCAACACAACAACACTGAAGAAAAAGAAGACACAGAAAGGTGCACAAGAGGGACAGACAACAAAGATAATCACTTTTACATATGCAATACTACATTATCAGTAATAACAAACATTAATCTATGGGTCGATACATAGGTAGACAGGCTGAATTGATCAGGTATGTCTAGTCAAAAGGGAATATACCTATGACCATATATAAGGGTGGCAGATGATATTTCTACATACATATGTGTATGTGCTGTAAAAATGTCCATATAAATAGAACTAACAGGGTGCAAAGTTTGGATAACTTCTTAGCCATAGCCAACCATCCTGAGGGAGCAAGGTGTTGGGCTTATGGACTTGGGACCATAGTCACAGGGGACATCAAGTCAACTGGCATAACATATCACACAAAAACATTGTTCTACATCCTACTTTGGTGAATAACAACTGCTGTCTTAAAAGCTTGCAAGCGGCCATACAGACACAACAATTGGTCTCTTCATACCCAGAGCAAAGAAGAATGAAGAAAACCAAAGACAGATGCATAGAAACAATTAATCCAAGGAAATAGTCAACCATGTGAAACTCAGCCTATATGATTATGAGACCAGAAGAACTAGATGGTGCCCATTTACCACTGTCAACCACTCAGAAAGGGATCAGTGCAGGAGATCCTGGATAGAGTGGGAGAACAATGTGGGACAAAACTCAAGATCATAAAAAAGACCAGGCTTAGTGATTTGATAGGGACTAGTGAAACCCCCACAACTACGGTCCCTAGTCACCCTTCAGGGCTGGAACTGAACTCACTACCGTGGCTTCCAGCCAAACAGTAGACAGGCTTAAAAGTTGAACATTTACACCAGGTAGGTACACTCCTTAGAACAATCAATCAGGGGAGATCTGAAGGGCAATATTTGAACAGAGGGCAAGAATGCATGGGAAAGAAGGATATAGGGAGGAGGTAACTGCAAGGAAGAAATGGGAGGAAAGCTGTTACACTGTGGGGACTGCAGTCAAGGTCATGGAACAAAATGTGTATGAACTGCTGTATGGAAAATGAATTTGCAGGGTAAACTTTCACCCAAATCACAATAAAGAAAGAAAGAACAGCTATGAAACCAAAGTGAGGGTGCATATATGTGCACAAATGCAACACTGCACATAACAAGACTCTTAGGGCTCAAACTCTGGGTCCACTTTTCATATTTTTCTTTCTTTAATATGAAACATCATTATAGGAATCTTTGAAAGGAGCCCTGGTGCCATTATGGTTAACACTAGACTGCTAACCAAAAGGTCAGCAGTTCAAACATACCAGCCACTCCACAGGAGAAAGATGAGGCAGTCTGTTTCCTTACAGACTTACAGCCTTGAAAACACTATGGGCAGTTGTACTCTACACTATAGTGTCTCTATGAGCCAGAATTGATTCGATGGCAGTGGGTTGGGTTTGGGTTTGGGTTTTATAGGAGTCTTCAGGGGTTTTTGCATATACAGAACCTGCTTTGTTTCAAGTAGAGCATAGAGCTAAAAAGCACTTTCAAATGGCACTCTCTTACCTTTTCTGGTGAAACTGCAATAAGGAAACAGAGTGAAGAATTTTCTATTGGCAGGTATTTCATGGTGTGCTCTTTGTGGTTCAGGCTTCATACAAGATACTCAATTACCTTAAATAAATGTGACATTTTTACATTTATTCAAGCCAAAGACAGTAGATCAACATGTCTAAAATCACCTAAACTGAAATAATTTAAGGGGTCTGCTTCTGAAAAAGATTTACAGCCCTGGAAATCCTATGGGGCAGTTCTACTCTGTCCTACAGGATCACTATGAGTCAGAATCAACTTGGTGGCAGTGGGTTTGATTTTTGTTTTTTGGGACTGCACAGAGCAGTCTTTAGGGAGAGCAGGAGAGCACACCAGGAGAAGCATTTGCCTGTGCTTGGGCCACACAGGATCCAGCTTAAATTTGGTTCTGCCCCTTTCTTGGTCTGCTATTTCTGGCCTCTATTTCTCCATCTTTAAAATGGGGCTATAAATAGCAACAATTCACACAGATGTTGCAATGAGTAAATAAAATAATGTCTATAAAGTACATAGCACAGTTTCTTGTAACAAGTAACATAGCCAGTAACCAGTTCCCATCAAGTTCATCCTAACTCATGATAACCCATGTGTATTAGAATAGAACTATACTCCATAGGGAGCTCTGGTAGCATAGTGCCTAAGGCACTTGACTGCTCACCAGAAGGCTGGCGGTTCAAACCCACCAGCCACTCCTCGGAAGGAAGGTTGGGCAATCCTACTTCCGTAGTGATACTGCCTCGGAAACCCAAGGAGGGGTCGCTATGAGTCGGGGCCGACTCGACGGCAAACAACAACAACAACAACATACTCCATAGGGTTTTCAATGACTGACTTTTTTTAGAAAGTAGATTGCCAGGGCTTTATTTTTGAGCCAACTCTGGATGGACTTGAACCTTCAACCTTTCACTTCACAGCTAGCACATTAACAATCTGCACCACCAAGAGACTCCAAACAAGTAATACAGCTGTAGCTTTTCTGGTTCCCTTCCTTCCAGGTCCACAAAAGGATTGCTCTTCCTGGCTCCTTTTGAAGTGGAAAGGAGCTCTGGTAGCATAGTGGGTAAGGCACTGACTGCTAACTAGAAGGTTGGCTATTCAAACCTAACAGTTGCTGCATGGGAAGATGAGGCAATCCACTTCCATAAAGGATTACAGCCTTGAAAACCCAATGGGGGTCACGATGAGTTGGAATCAACTCGATGACAGTGAGTTTGATTCTTTTGGTTTTTTGAAGTGGGGTATGGTCAAGTGATTTGCTTTGGCCAATGAGATGTTAACAGAAGTGACTGACATGAGTCACTGCCAGAAGACTCACTAGGACCCAGGGTGTTCTTCGCCACATACACATTTCCTGCTGCTGCCATCATAGAGGCACAGGTGGAATGGAGCCCATGGCAGCCTGAGGCTTTGCAGGGCTACTCTCACCTCCATCAGTCAGTGCTGGATGTCAGGGTTATTTGGGGTCTTTTTGTAACAGCAGCACAATCTAGACTATCCATAATGATACAGTAACTGTTAGTCATAAACCAAAAACCCAAATCCATTGTCAATGAGTTTATTCTGACCCATAGAGACCCTATAGGGCAAAGGAGAACTTCCCCACAGGGATGCCAAGGCTATAAATCTTTACAGAGCATCCTATCACATCTTTCTCCCACAGAGCAGCTGGTGGGTCCAAACCACCGACCTTTCAGTTAGCAGCCACATATTTAATCACTGCAACACCAAACCAAAAACCAAACTAAACTCACTGCCCTTGAGTCAATTCTAACTCACAGCAACCTCCATTGGGTTTCCAAGGCTGTAAATCTTTATGGAAGCAGACTCCCCTACCTTTCATCTGCACAGCAGCTGGTGGGTTCCAACCACTGACTTTCTGGTTAGGAGCCAAATGCCTTAACCACTACACCACCAGAGCTCCTTACTGCACCACCAAGGCTCTTCTATTAGTCATTAAAAAAAAAAAAAAAACTCACTGCCATCAAATCAGATGCAACTCATAGTGACCCCTCCTTAGGTTTCCAAGTTGGTATCACTATGAAGGTAGATTGCCCAGCCTTCCTTCCAAAGGAGTGGCTTGTGGGTTTGAACCGCCAGCCTTCTGGTTAGCAGTCAAATGCCTTAGGCACTACACCACCAGAGCTCCCTTATTAGTGACAGTGGATATTAAATGAATGAAGCCATCGCTATTACTGACATCTCAAGTTATTTACTCTAGTCAAGGCAGAAGGGACTGTGGTGAATAGAAGTATGCAGAAAGGTTTAGAAGAAAAATAGGGTGACTTCCGGTAAAAGGGAGGAATAGACAGACAAGCAACAGACTCCCTTCAACAAAGAAAAGAAAACCCAATTGACAGAGATACAGAAGATAATCCTGGAACCCTGAACTTTGAAAGGAACTATACAGAAGTGGATTAGGCACCAACTAGTGGAAAAACCTGAACGAAAACAGTGAGTACAGAGACAGTCGGAGTTGCGGACTGTCAGCTACTCTGACGAGACCAACAGCCTGAATATTTCCAAGTGGTGCTGGGACCTGAGAATTGACCAAGGGCTGCAGGGACAAATGCTCTGATGGCCTATGACTAAAAGGGGAAACAGCAAGGAGGGAGATAACCTAAGCTGTGGACTTTCTGCTGTCCAGAGGGTGCAGCCATTTTGATTCTTTACAAGTGGCAGCCATTTTGGATATTTAAAGTGACCAAGGGCACAGCCATTTTGAATGTTTACAAGTGGTGGCCATTTTGGATATTTAAAGTGACCAAGGGTGCAGCCATTTTGAATGTTTACAAGTGGCAAAAATTTTAGATTTTAAAGCAATAGCATTCTCATTCAGATTCCAGGGACCTAAGAACAGGCTCTGTTTGCCAGGGTTGGCAAGGACATATGAGAGGCTGACAAAAGAAAGGAGACAGGAGGTGAGTGTATAAGTGCTGTCAACTAGTGAATAGAGGAGCACAGCACAGTACCCTGCCTGTATAGATAACATACAAACTAAACAAAGAAAATGAAAATTGTGGGAAAGTCACTCCAACATATAATCACCAATTAAATATGAACACAAATACATCACAATGCCTCGGAGACAACAGAGCATCACAGTCCACACAAAGAAGCAAGATAAAGCACTTCTCCAAGGAGGATATTCAGGTGGTCAGCTAATACATGAAAAGATGCTCGCAATCACTGGCCATCAAGAGAGATGGAAATCAAAACAATGAGATATACCATCTCACCCCAGCACTGATGGCAAGGTTCAATGAGACAGAAAATAATAAATGCTGTTGGGGATGTGGAGAGATTGGGACTATCATACACAGCTTGTGTGACTGTGAAGTGACACAACCACTGTGGAAAGCAATATGGCGATTCCTTAGAAAGTTGGAATTGGAGATACCATTTGACCTAGCAATCTCATTACTAAGTATATATCCTAGAGAGGTGAGAGTCAGGATAGGAACAGATACATGCACGCTCATGTTCATCACAGCACTATTTACAATAGCAAAAAGATGGAAACAACCTACATGCCCATCAGCGGAAGAGTGGATGACCAAACTATGGTACATACACACACTAGAACGCTATGCAGCACTAAAGAATAACGTAGAGTCTGCAAAACACCAGACAATATGGCTGAACTTGGAGGAAATTATGCTGAGTGAAATAAGTCAATCACAGAAGGACAAATATAGTATTAGTTTGTTGTTATGGAGGGTCAAGGAAAGGTTTATATATGGAGGGAAACTCTCTTTGTTGGTTGCCAGGGGTGGGAGAAGAGGGGACGGAACACTGCAAAAAAAAAAGCATTGATCCATGTCACTTTAGTTTTGTGTATTTCACTGTACATAAGTTATATTTCAATAAAATGCATTTTTAAAAAAAAAAGTTCATGTTGCCTGGAAAAGGAAAAAAAAATAAATAGGCAGTGGGAAAGAAGGGAAACAATACTTCTGGTTATCAACTGTGGTCAAGGCTCCCTGCATCCTGTGATATCTTGTCAATGAAATGTGAACAGAAGTGATATTTGTAAATTCCAGGCCAAGACAGTTAAGTGCCAGTATGACATATGCCATCTCCACATTCTTTCCTTCACCGTTAGCAATGACGAAAGTCATATACAGACAATATAAAATGGGAGGGGGTAAAAGATGAATGCAGACTGGATCCCTAAATCATGCATGGAGGAGAGCTGTCCTTGAGAGTCCTGACTCACAGTGCATTGTGCATGCCTCTGAAATAAAATTTTGATATGCTGAGCCACCGAGATTCCACAGCTCATGTGTTACCACAGCAGAGCCTAACCTATCCTGGCTAATATACCACAGAAGACTAGACAAGGAAAAACAAAAACAAAACTAGCCTCAGGAATCAGTATGAAAGGATCTAAAAATAAAAAGCAGAATTTACTACCAACAGAAAAAGAATACACTAATCAAGAGTTAATAAGAAAGAAGTCAAAAAGAAAATAGGTAATAAATTCAACACAAGAACTGATTCTACCAAGGCTGGGGCAGGGACAGGAAACTCTTTGGCAAAGCTAGTCAAAGACGAAAAAGAGAGAGAAATGCAAATTTAAAATAAAGGAGATATAAGTAGACACTCAAAGAAGGCCTTATTAAATTTAAAAATCACAGTAAAATGTATATTTTTCTATAAAATATATAGTATTAAAAGCACCAAAGAAAAGAAAACAAATAGTCCAATAACTATTGAAGAAACAGGAAAAACTGTTAAAAAACTACTTCCCTCCAAAAAATGTCCTAAGAAAGCGATTTCTAACCTTCAAAGAATAAATAATTCCTCAGTTAACCATTCCATAGACTAAGGAAGCTGGACAACTTCTTTTACATTGTTACCAATACTTGACAGGTATTTAAATGTTCTCACTTATGAATACTGGATGCCAAAATTCTAAATAAAACAACAATAAATTAAATCTAACAGCAGTATATATAAAAATTAACAAACCACAGCCAGATTAAGTTACTGACGAAAGCCAAGGAAAGTTCAATATTAGAAAACAGATCCTATCACTGATACATTCCAAGCAGAGAGCAATGCTTGGAACATGGTAAGTGCTCAATAAATTATTTATGGCATAAATTTTGGAGTGAATACTAATAAATTAAAGAAGGAAAACCATATGATTATCTTTCAAAATCATGATAACATCATTAATCCAATTATATTTTGGTGCTAAAAAAACCTCAAAGTAAAAGAACAATGTATGTATCACGATAAAAAAAAATTCTCAAACCATCATACAATTCTACTGAAGTTAATATGGAGACATAGATGCCCAAATATCATCATATTTTAACATTGCTCTGCAAGTCCTATACAATGCAATTCACTAGCTCACTGCCATCAAGTCGATTCTGACTCATAGGGACCCCCACTGGGCTTCTTTACAGAAGCAGACTGCCTCATCTGTCTTCCATAGAACGACTGGTGGGTTCAAACCACCAATCTTTTGGTTAGCAGCCAAATGCCTTAACCAGTATACCCCCAGAGCTCTTTAAAATGCAATTAAACAAGAAAATAAAATAAGTATAAATACTGAAGAAGAAGCAGCAAAATTATTTCCTGAAGATATGAACACCGACCAGGAAAACCCAAAGTTGTTGTTAGTTACTCCTGAGCTGACTCTGATTCATGGTGACCTTATATGTAACAGAACAAAATGTTGCCTCATCATGCACCATCTTCATGATCATTGGCATGTTTGAATCCATTGTTGCAGCTATGGAAATCCCAATAGACTCAATTTTAAAAATACATTTTAAAAAATAAGATACTATGTGAAGATGGCTGTTTAAAATAATTATACAAAAATCAATAACTTGGAGGCGGGGCAAGATGGCGGACTAGGCAGAAGGATTGCACAGACCCTCTTCAACAAAGAAAAGGGAAACCAATTAACACAGA
>NW_006921786.1:5760906-5761460 GCF_000298275.1 Orycteropus afer afer | reverse complement strand
TAATTAAAAAAAAAAAAAATCAATAACTTTCCTACATTTAGGCAATAAAGAATAAGAAAATGTAAAAAATAAAAGATTCCAAAAACGCAATAGCTATAATAACAATGACAAAAAAAAAAAAAAGCAAAATTATGCAGGATCTTCATAGACAAAAACCATATCTAGAATAAATAGGCCGAGGCCGACTCAATGGCAAATAACAACAACAACAACAACTGATGGCACAGTGCCTAAAGCATGTGACTGCTAACCAGGATCACATCCACCAGCCACTCCTCAGAAGGAAGGTTGGGCAATCAACCTCTGCAGTGATACAGCCTCGGAAACCCAAGGAGGGTGTTGCTATGAGTTGGCTCTGACTCGACAGCCGTGAGTTTGTTGGGTTTTGTTTTTTTTTTTTTTGTAGAATAATAAACACACTTGGACAATACCCTATTCCCAGATGAGAAAGTTCCCTGTTATATTCAATATTGTAAAAATGTCAATTTTCACCATCTGCCATCGAATCAGTTCTGGCTCATAGCAACCCCTCTTTGGGTTTCCGAGGCTGTATC
>NW_006921786.1:5747590-5760717 GCF_000298275.1 Orycteropus afer afer | reverse complement strand
ATACATATATACACACACACATACATACATACATACATATATTTAATTAAAAATACTCAGGAAGAATAAACAAACAAATATATCCAAGAAAATATAATCAGCTATCGTGGGTTTAGCCATGGTTAAGGCACAGCAAGACCCTGAGGCAAAATCAGATGAATTCTGTCAAGCCAAAGAGTTGCCCTGTTTGAAAGTGGGATGAGGGATTTAGCCTGATTCACTGTTCTGCCCACCCAATGGACAGAGATCTAAAAATAAGGATAAATCCTCCACTGCTGGGTGGTAGAAGCATCTGCTAACTGAAAGGGTGGAGGTACAAGTCCACCCAGAGGCATGATGGAAAAAAGGCCTGGCAATCTACTACCAAAAAATCAGCCCCTAAAATCGCAATGGGGCACAGTTCTATTGTGGCACACATGGGGTTGCAATGAATTGGAATCAACTCAATGGAAACTGGTTTTGGCTCACCTAGACAGCTAAGCTCATCTCAAATTTCTGCCATAAATGACAAATAGGTCAGAAGGGGGATAAGGGGAACAAACTACGAAGCCTAGATATAGACAAAACTAATGAAGCATTTTAGTACATGATGATGTTTCAATACAGTGGGCATGACTATTCAATGTAAATAATTATTTATAAAGATAAATAACAATAATAATAAAAGGGAATCAAACATGATCCCTACTTCATGTTCTATACCAAAACAAGTGACTGATTAATTAAATATTTGATGGTAAAATGAAAATCTATAAATGGCAATAAAAATATGAATATTTATGTAATCTCAAGTTGGAGAAAGCTGTTCCTAAGCAAAACACTTAAAGTACAAACCTAAATTAACAGTCTAAGATCACAAGACACTATACTTCTATATTGAAAGCAAAAATAAGAGACAAAAAATTTAAAAGACAAAAAAACTGTAGGGAGATATGTGTGGCAAATGACAATGAATATATATATTTAATATATTTTAAAATAATACCTCAAAAGCAGTAAGAAAACAGTTATGAGCATGGTTTTAGGAGAAAAGGGTAAAGGATATATGCTGGCATTTCACAAAAGGTAACAAATTTCCAGTAAACTGAAAAATGCTCAACCTCACTAGAAATGAAAAGACGAAAAAGGAAAGACTTCTGTGTTTGCCCATGCAATTAATAAAATTTCAATAATAGTTATTGATAAGGCTGAGGAGAGGAAACTGACAATTCTACTAAGGGTGAGAATGTGTACAGGTTTGTACCTATGTAACATACATATTCAGATATGCATGTGAGATACACACTGTACCTATGTAATATGCACATACCTATCTATTGGATTTGCATATTCTATGACTCAGTGATTCTATTTCTAAGACTTCATTCTAGGAAAGTAAGCCAGTAAGAAATATTTGCTAAATGATTAGCAAAAGGAAACTAGTCGAATATAATGGAATATTATATTACCTTGAAAAATTACATTGTAGATATATAGTTATTGACATAGTATGACATTCCAGATATAAAACCAAGATAAAAAATAGGTTATAAAACAGTATACACAGTATGATCTCTATTTCTTTTTTAAGAATATGTACACAGCTCATTAAAACTTAGTAAAATATATCCAAATTATTGACTGTGGTCTCCAGGTAGGGGGATTATTCCACCACCCCCTTTTTTGCCCATTTGTAAGTTTATGATCTTTCTAAAATAAACTAATACTAGTTATGTAATGAAAAGAAAGTTAAAAAAAGTAAATTGATTTCTGTGGGAAAATAAACATTTATTCTCAAAATAAACTCTGAAGTTGGAAAATGAAAGCAAAAACATCTGTTTCCTGAATAGAAAGATAAGTTTTAAATTGCTAGACAGTACTCGAGCTTCCCCAAAGCACTAACTCCAGTTCCCAGTACCCAAGAGAGAGCCCTGACTCCTGCTCTCACCCCTTCACCTTATTTTTGACATACAACTAAATGAACTCAGATCCAAGGCATATTTTTATTATTTGCTATAACTATTGAAGGAGACTTGCTGGTAAAGTGGTTAAAGTACTCAGGTGCTAACTGAAAGGTCAATGGTTCAAACCCACCAGTCATGCCATAGGAAAAAGACATGGCAGTCTGCTTCCATACAGATTTATGGACTTGGAAACCCTATGGGATAGTTCTATTCTGTCCTAAAGGGTCACTATGAGTCAGAATGAATTCGACAGGAGTCGGTTTGGTTAGTTTGGGGGCAGCTATTGAGGAGTCCATGGGTAGTGCAAATAGTTAATGCATTCAATTTTTAATCCAAAGGTTGGGAGTTCAAGATCACTCAGAGAAAGCTTAGAAGAAAGCCCTGTGGTCTGCTTCTGAAAAATCAGCCATTGAAAACCCCTTGGAGCACAGTTCTTTCACTCACTATGAGGCTCAAGGGCAACTGGTTTGGTTTTTGGTTTTCATTAAATTATTGAAGTAGTATTTGAAATAACCGGCTCTTGATTATAAATAAATGGCATATATACTGACTGGCTCTAAAAAAGACCATCATAAATTAAACTAGAGTGTTATTAATGTGCCCACCGATTTACTTTTTCACTGTGGTCCTAGCCCTAGAAACAAAAAACATCCTATCATAAGGATTGCTGGTGGCACAGTGCCTGAGGCATTTGACTGCTAACCAGAAGGTTGGTGGTTCAAACCCACAAGCCACTCCGCAGAAGGAAGAGGGAACAATCTACTTCTATAAAGACTGACCTCCTTGGAAACCCAATATGGGTCACTCTCAGTCAGAATCAACTCGATGGCAGTGGGTTTGGTGTAGTTTTTTGGAATACCTTATCATCATAAGAAGCTCTGGTAATTAAGGCACTCACTAGCTACTCCGCTGGAGAAAGCTGAGGCAGTTTGATTCTGTAGAGATTGCAGCCTTGGAAACCCTATGGGGCACTTCCACCCCATCCTATAGGGTCACTATGAGTTGGAATCAACTCAATGGCAGTGAGGTTGACTTTCGGGTTTTAGTATCTTATCATAAAAAAGACTAGTTAGTATTAATAAATATCTTTGGTGAAGGCAAAATGGGAGAAGTCATTAATTGCTTTTAAGAGACTGGCTTATATACAATGACTTGCAGGTCTGGGATAACAGAATTTTGCAGAAAATCCCAGGCAGCCACACAATGACTGTTGAACACAGCCCAGCAGAAGGCTGAACACCGGCAGACCTGCACAGCAAGGAGCTTGGAATACAAGAGCAGCGAATAGTCTCTCCAGATTTACTAGTGCATTTATCACTTGGTTGGTACATTCTGTTATCGCCCACATCAATACACAGGTGGTAAGGCCTGGGCATCCCATACAACTCTAATTAAAAACTTTGCTCTGAGGCCTAATAAACTTGCCTGGCATCCCTTGGTGGACAGGTTTGGATCTCTCTGGCCAGTCCTGCTGGCTCACAGGAAGACTTATTCATTCATCTGGATTAGTCTGCCAGGTCAGGAAAATAACAAAGAGGGAACAGAGCAGCTGGATGACCAATTTGGACTCGGTTCTGACTTTTCCCCAATGTCCTATCAATTGAATCATGGCTCCTTGGGAGCCCTGCTGAAGGGCAGGTTGGTGTCTCAGAGAAATCTTCAAGGAAAAGGTTCTTGCAGGCTTCAGCTGCTTTGGCCGTGCAGCCGTGAGCAAAAGTGCCTGCAGCACCTGCTCCTACAGGCGGCTGCTTCCTCAGCATGTCTGAGTACCTCAGCCCACTGCAGTGGGATCCTCAGTGCTGCACAGCAGCAAAGCTGCTCACCAAGGCAGTGCACCAGAACCACGCCAGCTCAACACTGAACACTGAACAGTCTAGGAACAGAAAGCAGGGCTCTGCAGACAAAGCTTTACCTTCCACCCACCAACACACAGCCTTTCAAACTAGAGAATCCAATCCATCCCAATCAGCCTTCTTCACTGTCCTTGCAGTGTTCCTCCCTCACTTCTAGTCCCTGCTTAGAGGTAAAAAGTCAGGCCCTTTGAACAACACTGGTTTTCACACAAGCACACCAAACCCATTAATAGCCATCATTGGGCAGTGGTAGTGGGAATTAGCTCATAAGCAGCACCTTTTACCTGGGAGGAGTCCCTGGGTAGCACAAAGAATTTGCATTCTGCTACAAACCAAAAGACTGGCAGTTTGAACCCACCCAGGCGTGCCTGGGAAGAAAGGCCTAGTGACCTGCTTCCAAAAGGTCATGGCCATGAAAACTCTATAAAAACAAACCAAAGCAAACCCACTGCCAAAGAGTCATATCCAACTCACAGTGATCCCTCCTTGGGTTTCCGAGGCGGTATCACTATGGAGGTAGATTGGCCAACGTTCCTTCCAAGGAGTGGCTGGTGGGTTTGAACCATCAGGCTTCTGGTTAGCAGACAAATGCCTTGGGCACTATGCCACCAGAGTTCCTCAATTTTTGACAAAGGCATTATTTTTTTTTAAGTTGTTAAAGGTACTCCTAAATGGCCTAAAATTTAACTCTGCACACATGGGATTGCCATGTATCGGGGTTGACTTGATGTCTACCGCTTTGGTGTATGTACTTAGGAGCCCCAACTAAGTTTCGGAAAGATCAAATGGGCAACTGGAAGAGAAAAATGGCAACTAACACCATCAACTATTTGTTGAGTATTTTGTATCTCTGGGTTCACTTCAACCTCACAGCAGCCCTCTGTGCTAGGGGCTATTGTGACCCCCATTGTGTAGACTGAAAAAATCTCCCAAGACCAAGGCCCTCTATTTTACTTCCATTTTCTCTTCCAGTTACTGTGTATGTTTGATGCTAAATTTCAGCTCAGGGCTTTATTCACCAAGACAATTGCTACATCCATTAAAGAAAAAAAGACATTCTGTCTTTCAGAATGCTTTTCATCACAGCAATCACTAGACTTCCTTGAAGGTAAGAAACAATGCCATAAATCAGGGCTGAACTAAATCGCCCCTAAACATTGCTCTACCCTCCCAAAGCCCCCAGCGCAGCTGCATCTCACCCTCTGCACAACCATTGCCAATGCAAAATTAAGAAGACACAGGTTCAGGAGTTTTTCTCTTCTTTGAATTATTCATGTATCTTCCATACTTGCAATATATGGATTTTTTTGTTCACTTATTCATTCAGTTGCCAAAGAATTTCAGAAAACCTACTATATGCCAAGCATTGGGGCAGTTATCCCTGCCCACGAGGAGCTTAAAGTCTAGTGGAGGAGAGAAACCAGAAAAGATAAAATTACAAGACAATATAATTACAGCATGCCTTGAGAACATGAACGCTAAGAGAATAGGGATTTTGCTTTGCACTGCAATATTCCCTGAAGCAGAAGAGTAGCTGGCACTTACAGGCCTCCAATAAACATTCATTGAATGAAAGAATGCCATAGTGTCTAAATCCAGTGAAAGGAAGGTTGGGCAATCCTACTTCCGTAGTGACACTGCCTCGGAAACCCAAGGAGGGGTCGCTATGAGTCGGGTCCAACTCGATGGCACATAACAACAACAACAAAGATAGTTTAAACTAGCATTTATTAAGTAAGCACTTAATAGTACTGAATACAGCATCAGGCACTTTCCAGAGGTCATCTCCTATCATCATTATTACAATTAATACATTACCACAGTGCAATCATTATTATCCTCATTTTGCAGATGAGGGAACTTATGTGCTCATGATTCCATAGTCTACTAAGCAACAAATCAGAGCTGTCCAATTTGAAAGCCTGTGCCCCGACTAACTAGGCATTCAGTGTCCCAGGCTTGACGGCTTTGGGAATCCAAAGGATGAACTGAAGTGAATGGAAAGACAGAAAAAATTTCAAAGCAGAGGAATATGTGCAAACAATGGATAAGGAGGTAGACCGATTAGGAGCTCAAACTCTTAAACCAGTGCTTTTGCCAGTATGTGATGCCCTCCCTGCTCCTGAGATGTGAGCACTTACAGAGAAAATACTAGTAACCCAATAGAGTTAGTTTTAGAATGGCAACTTCTACATTGTTAAAGTGACTTACTCTTGTTCCTAACAGTTTTATATTCAAAAAATTCCAGAACCTGCAACTTATAAAAGCCAAGCTAGTAAGGAGTTCTGGTGTCATAGTGCCTAAGGCATTTGACTGCTAACCAGAAGGCTGGTGGTTCAAACCCACCAGCCACTCCTCAGAAGAAATGTTGGGCAATCTACTTCCATAGTGATATCACCTCGAAAACCCAAGGAGGGGTCATTATGAGTTGGATCCCACTCAATGGCAGCGGGTGGGGTTTAGTAAGGAGCTTTAAAGAGGCCCAAAGAGCAAATCTCAAGCCCATCTCTCATCTTCCCACAGAGAAGGCAATCACCACTTAAAAAATCTGCAAGGACAAAAATCAAGTGGCTTTATAAAGCAACTCTATAAAGCAATCTATCAACTCCACATCTAAACTCCAAACTTCCACTCTTATGTGCTTCTATTGATTCAAGAAATGAAGAAGCAATTTTTGGTCCTTTTACTCCACTATACACAGGATCATGAGTCACTACATTCTAAATAAGATAAAGTAAATGCTGCTCCTTTTATATATTCTTATAGACCCAAGAGTAAATTGCTTTCATCTTGTCCATAGACATTAATTGAGCACCAATTATCTACAAGACATTGTACTACATGCACTGGGCATACAACAGTAATCAATACATTCTACTGGGGGTAGGCAGACAAGACAAAAATAAATAAACAAGGGCATTGCAACTGTGATAGAAAATAAATGAATGAACAGAACAGTCCACAAAGAGCAAATAGGGAGAGCCTCTCAAAAGAAATGACATTTGAGCTAAGACTTGAATATGAAAAAGAGGCATATGGGAAAAACACATCCTCAGACAAGCAGGGAAACAAGAAGGAAAGCTCAAGATGGAAGGTGTGTTTGGGCAAGGAAGGTCACTGTAGCTGGAGGACGGAGAACGAGGAGAAATATGCATCAGAATGAATAGGGAGAGACAACAAGGGGTAAAACCAAGCATGGTCTTGTTGGCCATTGGAAGGATTTAGGAGACTAAGTGCAATGAGACACCACTGGAGGCTTTGAAGCAGCAAGTTAACGTGGCCTGATTTTTTTCTTTAAAAGGTCACTCTGGATTTCAACAAAATGGATGCAGGATGGCCATCATTTTACCTGGTGCACGATTGAATGAATGATGTCTGATGAAGGGGCAGAATTAATTTGCACACCAAAACCCACTAGAATCCCACAAAAACAAGTTGGAAAGTAGCCTTTGGTGACCAGTTTCCTGGCCTTCTAAGAATGTACTCTCAATAAGTAAGACACATTTCTGACACTAAATTTCCCTTTACCTTTTTTAACTTCTTCCCTGGATCAGGATGGAAAAAATAAGGCAGTATGTCCAAGCCTCAAGCAAACTTACCATTTCGCAACAAGTCCTGAAAAGAGGCACCTCATGGGCAGCCACCACCCATCTGTCAGTGGAGGTCTGCATGTAGAACATGATGCAGAATATGATGCAGAACAGGTTTCAGCAGAGCTTTCAGACTAGGACAGACTAGGAAGAAAGGCCTGGCAATCTACTTGTGAAAATCAGCCAGTGAAAACACTACGGTCACAAAGGACCAATCCCGTTGTACATGCGCTCACCACGAGTCAGGACCGAATTGACAGCAGCTAACAACAACAACAAACATTAAGATTCTAGCGTGACCTCAAACTCAAAGCAAGACAAGGAATCCAAGTCTATTGTCAGAGGCCTCCTGACACTTAGTTGGTCTGACATGATGGCTCATGCCATCACAGGGTGATGTTGACATGAAGACATCAAGACTGGTCAACTGGATTGGCAACTGCTAAGCAACCAGTGTCAGAAAACACTATCTCAGTGCCCAGCATGTCAAAAGGCAGCCCACGTTAGGCTATATTTGTGGCAATACCATGCCAGAAATCTGGGCTAATCTGACTCTGCTTTCATAAATTCTCCCTCATGTTAAAGCACATGTGTTTGAGAAGGAAAAACGAATCCAAGTCAATTTTAGACATTGTTACTTAGAAACCATCTGGAGTCCCTGGAAGCTTGAGAAGCCATAGCATCCTCTGGCCTCAAATGCCCACTGTAACTAGGGCAGTATGCTTAGATAAGAGTTTAGATGTCTCCTATCCCCAAGGATGTCCCCACCCCCACCCTACCAGGTGCCGGTTCAGGTCCACTTCCTACCAAAGAAAGGTATTTGGTTTCTTTGTAAACGTAGTGAAGAGCCCTACAAGTGTTGAGCTTGCACTTGAATTGCACCCAAGCTGGGTTCTTTGCTTTCTGATTGCTTTAGGATTGCATGCCCGAATTCTTTTGCCACAGAAGCATTGGAAATCCCTCCCCAGGTGCAAGAGTTCCATGAGAAATCCCTCCCATCCAATAATCCTCTCTTAGAGAAGGTCTAGCTTTAGAAGAAGCCCACCAAAGTCATTATATAACATTAATAGATGCTGGCACCCTGCAGAGCTGCTCGCAGAGACACTAGCTCAGATGTAGCCCATTTTCGCAATGATGCCAGCAGGCTGGGTTTTGCAGCTTCCGGGGGTCTGGCTCTTCCAGACTGTGGGGCCTCTGTCCCCCTCCCCTACCTGGCTGCGGATCCGCGGCTTATCTCATCTAGGATTTAGGTCTCCCTTTCCGCAGCCTCCCCCCCTCCACTGAAATCAGTCTTTGGACCAAGCCTACAGCAGCGCCATTCCACTAGCACCTTCCCTGCACCCCTCCCTCTCCCCACCACCAAACGCCTAAGACACTGAGCCAGGAAAGTGATCCAGAATCTCGTATAGCCATAGACCCTGAAAACAAACACGACAGAAGGGGCAGGCTCAGCTCTGCCAAACCGACCAGGCCTAACACTTCCCCTGGAGCAACGAAAAGCCCTGAACTCGGCGCAAGGGAGGGATCTTCCGAGACTGACTGCGGCTAGGATCCTTCCAGCACAATCATAGCAAACACCTGTTTCCAGCAGATATAGGGCCAGAGAGAGAAGGGAGTCCCGGAGAGAGGAAGGGAGGACGAGGTGAAGGGGCAGCTGGGGACGCAGGTAGAGGATGCGTCACACTTTGCACTTGGCAACCAGAGCCCTTGAGCTGCAGACAGCGAGTGAGAAGGACTCAAGGTCTGCAAACTTCAGACGAGGGTCTCAGCAGCGAGCAGCTCCCGTAGGGGGGCGATGTAGGGACAAGGACCCAGAGGGATGAAGGAGAGCGGGATGCCGGGCAGGCTCCATTACCTGCGCGCCCCGGCAGAGGCAACCTCGCAGGCACGCACCGGCTCCGGCGGCCAGCGGGTGACCTACCTGCCCACCGTCTGGTTGGCCAGCTGGCGCATACGATTGAACTGCTTCTTCATCGTGGCCCCGCTGCAGCGCTAGCCCGGAGCTGGGGAAGGAGGGAGCAGCCCGGAGCCCGCTGCAGGGTTACATGGCTCCGGTGCGGAGCCTCCCGGGCGACGGCGGCGGCACTGCGGAGCCTCCGGGAGCCGTCTGGCCCGCGTACGTCTCCTCCCGAGGGCACCACCGCCTACTCCGCCTCCTGGGGCAGCGCCTCCTGCCGCATCCTCCTCACGCACGCCGTGGAGCCTTCATAGTAACGCCCGCGGACGCCCTCGGCGGCGGCCGCGTCCGACCGGGCAGTCCACCCTAACCCAGCACTGCACTGGGACCTGGAGTCTCCACAGGGTAGCCGGCCGAGGGCGGGTGGGCCCCGCTGCGCCTGTGCGGGGAGCGCCGAGCATTCTGGGACTTGTAGTTTCGCACCTTAGCATCCCCTCTACTCTGCCCAAAGTTTGCAAGGAGCTGGGAAAGGACAAAGTCAAACTCCGGGGTCCTTGCAGTTTAGTACGGTTTCCTGTTTTGAATATTGTAACATTGTTGTTGTTGTTGTTGTTATGTGCTGTCGAGTCAAACCCGACTCATAGCGACCCCTCCTTGGGTTTCCGAGGCAGTATCACTACAGAAGTAGGATTGCCCAACCTTCCTTCCGAGGAGCGGCTGGTG
This sequence comes from Orycteropus afer afer, assembly GCF_000298275.1. NCBI lineage: Eukaryota > Metazoa > Chordata > Mammalia > Tubulidentata > Orycteropodidae > Orycteropus > Orycteropus afer. The sequence goes on along the minus strand of NW_006921786.1, from coordinate 5,750,711 downwards.
GGTTTGAACCGCCGGCCGTCTGGTTAGCAGGCAAGTGTCTTAGCCACTATGCTACCAGAGCTCCCATTGTAACGTTGTAGAACCAAGAAAATAACAAATGAAAAAGAGTATCTGTTTCTCGTTTTGAGACACTGCTGTTCTGGACTCACAAAAGGAAGATTTATGACCAACAGGTAAGTGGCTCAAAAAACTGAGTAAGGTCATTTGACTGATATTGAGGCTCAAGCTTGTGGAGCAGGGAGTGACATATTTTGAACCTGCCATAGCATCTTCCCAGAAGACTACTCTAATTTTCACTAAACCCAACAGGTAACCAGAAGCTGATACAGAATGATGTAATGATAGTGGCATCATGTCTACTGATCCAATTTACAGAGACAGCTGTCTTGTATGGCTGAGATGCCAATCTCATGGCTACTTCCATTACCCTTCACACCAAGAAACCAGGAGTACTAGGTGTGGCTGGCCTGGAGTGTCCTACACAGCAGCACCTCAAGACACAACTGGCTCCTTTGCAGGGGCTGTGGCTTTCTGCACATCCTGCTCCAAGGAAAAGGTGTTGTTGTTATTTGCCTTCCAATTATCTCAGACTTATAGTGAACTTACACACAACAGAACAAAACACTGCCTGATCCTTTGCCAGTCTCACTATCCCTCCTATACCTGAGCCCATCGCTGCAGCCACCATGTTAATCCATCTTGTTGAGGACCTTCCCATCTTTTGCTGACCCTCCATTTTACCAAGCATGACATCCTTCTCCAGAGAATGGCCCCATCTTACAACGTGACCAAAGTAGGTGAGATGAAGTCTGGCTATTCTTGGTTCCAAGAAGGATTCTGGGTGCACTTCTTCCAGGACAAATTTGTTAGTTCTTTTAGCAGCCCACAGTACTTTCAGCATTCTTCTCCAACACCACAATTCAAAAGCATCAACTCTTCTTCAGTCTTCCTTATTCACTGTCCTGCTCTCACATGCATATACCATGGATTGGGTTAGGTGCATCTTAGTCATCAAGGAGATATCTTTGCTCTTCAGCACTTGAAAGAGGTCTTTTGCAAAAAGATTTGCCCAGTGCAATAAGTTTTTTGATGTCATGACTGTCACTTCCATTGGTGTTGATTGTGGAACCAAGTAATATGAAGTTTTAGACAACTTCAAGCTTTTCTCAATAGCATCTCAATCATGATGCTGCTTATTGGTCCAGTTGTGAGGATTTTTGTTTTCTTTATATTGAGGTGTAATCTATACTGCAGACTGTAGTCTTTAATCTTCATCAGTAAGTGCTTCAAATAATCCTCACTTTCAGCAAGCAAAGTTGTGTAATCTGCATATTCTAGGTTGGTAATGATTCTTCCTCCAATCATGATGCCACATTCTTTTTCACATAGTCCAGCTTCTCAGATTATTTGCTCAGCATGTAGATTGGGTAAGTATGGTGAGAGGATACAACCCTGACACACTCCCTTCTTGACTTTAAACCATGCAGTGTCCCCTTGTTCTGTTCGAACAACAGCCTCTTAGCCTATGTACAGGTTCCTCATGAGTACAATTAGGTGTTCTGGAATTCCCATTCTTCTCAATGTTATCCACAATTTGTTGATCCACACAATTGAATGCCTTTGCATAGTCAATAAAACACAAGTAAACATCTTTCTGATATTCTTTTCTTTGAGCCAAGATACATTCGACATCAGCAATGATATCCCTAACTCCATGTCCCCTTCTGAATCCAGCTTGCATTTCTGGAAGTTCTCTGTCAATATACTGCTGGAACCATTTTTGAATTATTTTCAGCAAGGTTTTACTTGCATGTGATATCAATGATATTGTTCGATAATTTCCACATTCTATGGGATCACCTTTTTTTGGAATGGATACAAATATGGATTCTTCCAGTCAATTGGCCAGGTAGCTATCTTCCAAATCTCTTGGCATAAACGAATGAGTGCCTCCAGCAGGGCATCCATTTGTTGAAACCTCTCGATGGGTATTCTGTCAATTCCTGGAGGCTTTTTTTTTCCCCATCAATTCCTTCAGTGCAGCTTTGACTTCTTCCTTCAATACCATTGGCTTTTGATCATATGCCAGTAAAATTAGGATTTGTCATTATGTATTAAGAGCGAGCAGTGTGGTTGGGTAATAAGGGCTTTGGATCAGACATATGAGTTCATATATTGGAATTCCACTTAACAACTATGCAACCATAGGAAAATTGGTTAACCTCTCTAAGCCTCAGTTTCCTCATTTCTAACAGAGATAATGGAGTCTCTGGATGGTGCAAGTGGTTAAAAGCTCAGGTACTGAGAGGTTGGCAGTTCAAATCCACATAGAGGCTCTTCAAGAACAAGGTCAAAAGATAAATTTTCTTTCATATGAAACCATATGGAGCACATGGAAAATACATGGGGCTGTGGTGAATTGAAGTTAACTCAACAGCAACAATATTTTTTATTTTTTATTTTTATTTTTTTGAAAATAAATAAATAATATTGCCTGAGAGCAAAGATAGAGAACTATTTGTTAAATTATCAATAAATTATTGGGGGGGGGGGAACACTGCCATTAAGTTGATTACAACCCATAGCAACCCCTATTGGGTTTCTGAGTTGGTAAATCTTTACAGAAGTAGATTGCCCAGTCTTGCTTCTGTAGAATGGCTGGTGGGTTTGAACCACCAACCTTATGGTTAGCAGTCAGATGCCTTAGGCACTGCACTACCAAAAACCAAAAACCCACTGCCATTGAGTCTATTTGGACTCATAGCAACCCCAACTGGGTTTCTGAGGTGGTAAATCTTTACAGAAGTAGATTGCCCAGTCTTGCTTCCACAGAGTGGCCGGTGGGTTTGAATCACCAACCTTCTGGTTAGCAGTCAGATGCTTTAGGTACTGGGCTACCAGCACTCCTAGAGCTCCTTAACTAAATTATAAACTGTTATTCAATACAGTCTGTCATATTCATTTACTGCAAATATGATTGCAGTTATTATAACAGAGAAAAATCCTATTCTTTTTTTTTTTTAATTTTATTTTGATTTGGGTGAAGATTTACAGAGTAAATTCACTTTTCATACTGCAGTTCACATATACTTTGTCTCATGTCATTGACCAAAATTTACAA
>NW_006921786.1:5744341-5746030 GCF_000298275.1 Orycteropus afer afer | reverse complement strand
GTGCTTCAAGTAATCCTCACTTTCAGCAAGCAAAGTTGTATCATCTGCATATTGCAGGTTGTTAATGAGTCTCCCTCTAATCCTGATGCCATGTTCTTATTCATATTCATATAGCTTCTCAGATTATTTTCTCAACATACAGATTGAATAATTATGGTGAAAGGATACAACCCTGACACACTCCTTTCTTTATTTTAAACTATGTCGTGTTGAATGACAGCCTCTTGGTCTATGTACAGGTTCCTCATGAGTACAATTAAGTGTTCTGGAATTCCCATTCTTCTCAGTATTATCCACCATTTGTTATGATCCACACAACTGAATGCCTTTGCATAGTCAATAAAGCACAAGTAAACAGCTGCAGCAGCAGGGATCCAGATAAGGGAAGGGACACAGGTACCACCTGCAAGAGGCAGGAAAGTTGGGGAAAAAGCCAGGTGATAAGACTGACCCAACAGCAGTGGCAGGGATCCAGGTAAGGGGAGGGACAAAGGTCCCACCCCCAAAAGGCAGGAAAGCGTGGAAAAGAAAAGCCAGGCTACGAGACTGACCGAGCAGCAATAGGGATCCAGGAAAGGAGAGGGTGGAAAGGTTTTGAACAGCTAAGGGAGACAAACTTGTCTGTCAGTTTGTTGTATTGCAGAGGTTTGCATGCTGCTGTGAGGCTGGAGGCTGTGCCACCAGTGTTTCAAACACCAGCAGAGTTTCATGTAGTGCACAGGTTTCAATGTAGCTTACAAACTGAGACAGAGTAGGAAGAAGGAAGAGGCCATCCACTTCCCAAAAAAATTGGCCAGGAAAAACCTTATGTAACAGAGAAACACTGTCTGATACATTACTGCACAACTTTATTAATAGCCTGGAAACATTGTCCAATACAGGAGGACCAGCCCTTTAGGTTGGAAGGCTCTCAAAATACAACTGGGAAAGAGCTGCATCATCAGAGTAGAACCAACCTTATGGATAAAGATAAAGTAAAGCTTTTGAGACCTCCATTTGCTGATGTGGCATGACTGAAATTGAGGAAAATCAGCTGCAAACATCCATTAATAATCAGAACATGGAATGTACAAAGTATGAATCGAGGAAAAGTGAAAGTTGTCAAAAATGAAATGGAACACATAAATATTGATATCCTAGGCATTAGTGAGCTGAAATGGACTGGTTTTGGCCATAATGAGTCAGGCAACTACATGATCTACTATGCCAGGAATAACAATTTGAAGAAGAATGATATGGCATTTATCATTTACAAAGGATGTTTCAAGATCTGTCCTGAAGTATAATGCTGTCAGTGATAGGATAATATCCGTATGCCTACAAGGAAGACCAGTTAATACAACTCTTACTCAAATTTATGCACCAACCAAAGCAAAAGAAGAGAAAATTGAAGATTTTTTTCAACTTCTGCAGTCTGAAATTGACCAAATGTGCAATCAAGATGTGTTAATTATCACTGGTGACTGGAATGCAAACATTGGAAACAAAGAAGAATCACCAGTAGTTGGAAAATTTGGCCTTGGTGACAGAAATAACACTGGAGTTCACATGATAGAATTTTGCAAGACCAAGGACTTATTCATTGCCAAAACCTTTTTTCAGCAACACCAATGATGGCTATACACGTGGTCATTGCCAGATGGAGTGCACAGGAATCAGATTGACTACATCTGTGGCAAGAGGTGATGG
>NW_006921786.1:5730496-5743346 GCF_000298275.1 Orycteropus afer afer | reverse complement strand
AATGCAAGCTGGATTCAGAAGAGGATGTGGAACAAGGGATATTATTGCTGATGTCAGATGGATCTTGGCTGAAAGCAAAGAATACCAGAAAGATGTTTGCTTGTGTTTTATTGACTATGCAAAGGCATTCAATTGTGTGGATCAACAAATTGTGGGTAACATTGAGAAGAATGGGAATCCCAGAACACTTAATTGTACTCATGAGGAACCTGTACCTTGACTAGGAGGCTGTCATTCAAACAGAACAAGGGGACACTGCATGGTTTAAAGTCAAGAAGGGAGTGTGTCAGGGTTGTATCCTTTCACCATGATTATTCAATCTGTATGCTGATCAAATAATCCAAGAAGCAGGAATATATGTAGAAGAACATGGCATCATGATTGGAGGAAAAATCATTAACAACCTATGATATGCTGATGACACAACTTTGCTTGCTGAAAGTGAGGATGACTTGAAGGACTTACTGATGGAGATTGAAGACTACAGTCTGCAGTATGGATTACATCTCAATATAAAGAAAACAAAATTCCTCACAACCGGATCTATAAGTAGCATCATGATAAATGGAGAAAAGATTGAAGTTGTCAAAAACTTGTAGAACCATCTCTTGGTTCTGCAATCAACACCAATGGAAGCACCTGTCAGGACATCAGATGATGTATGGCACTGGGCAATTCAGCTGCAAAGGGCCACTTTCAAGTGCTGAGGAGCAAAAATGTCTCCTTGAGGACTAAGGTGCGCCAGACACAAGCCATGATATATTTAATCACTTTATATAAATGCAAGAGCTGGACAATGAATAAAGAAGACCAAAAAGAGTTGATGCTTTTGAGTTATGGTGCTGGTGAAGGGTGCTGGAAGTACCATGGACTGCTAAAAGAACTAACAAATCTGTCCTGGAGGATGTGCAGCCAGAATGCTCCTTGGAAGTGAGAATAACCAGACTTCATCTCACCTACTTTGGTCATGTTATCAGAAGGGACAATTCCCTGGAGACGGATGTCATGCTTGGTAAGGTGAAAGGTCTGGAAAAGAGGGGAAGGCCCTTGATGAGATGGATTGACGCAGTGGCTGTGGCGATGGGCTCAAGTATAGCAAGGATTGCAGAGCTAGCACCAGACTGGGTAGTGTTTTGTTCTGCTGTGCATAGGGTCACTATGATTTGGAGACAACTCGACGGCACCTAACAACAACAACAACAACAGGCGTCTTTCTGGTATTCTTTTCATTCAGCCAAGATCCATCTGACATCAGCTATGACATCTCTCACTCCACGTCCCCTTCTGAATCCAGCTTGCATTTATGGAAGTTCTCTGTCAATATACTATTGCAACTTTTTTTGAATTGTCTTCAGTAAGATTTTACTTGCATGTCATATTAATGAAATTTTTTTATAATTTCCATGTTCTGTGCGATCACCTTTCTTTGGAATGGGTATAGATATGGATCTCTTCCAGTCAGTCAGCCAGGTAGCTGTCTTCCAAATCCCTTGGCATAGTATCCATTTGTTGAAACCTCTTAATGGGTATACTGTCAATTCTTGGTGCCTAGTTCTTTGCCAATTCCTTCAGTGCAGCTTTGACTTCTTCCTTCAATGCCATTGGTTCTTGATCATGTGCCACCTCCTCAAATGGATAAATATTGACCAATTCTTTTTGGTACAGTGACTCTGTGCATCCTTCCATCTTTTAATGCTTCCTGCATCATTCAATATATTGCCCATAGAATCTTTCAATATTGCAACTCAAGGCTTAAATTTTTTCTTTGATTCTTTCAGCTAGAGAAATGCCAAGCATGTTCTTCCCTTTTGTTTTTCTAATTGCAGATCTTTCCACATTTTGTCCTAATAATTGACTTTGTCTTCTCAAGTTTCTCTTTGAAATCTTCTGTTCAGCTCTTTAATCTTTTCATTTCTTCCATTTGCTTTAGCTACTTTCCATTCAAGAACAAGTTTCAGAGTCTCTTCTAACATCCATTTTGTTCTTTTCTTCTTTTTCTGTCTTTTTAATGACCTTTTGCTCTCTTCATGGATGACATTCTTGATGTCATCCCACATTTCCTCTGTTTTTCAGTCGTTGGTGTTCAATGCATCAACTCCACTCTTTAGATGGTCTCTAAATTCAGGAGGGATATAATCAAGGTCATATTTTGGCTCTCGTGAACTTGTTTTAATTGTCTTCAACTTCAACTTGAAGTCGCATATGAGCAGTTGTTAGTCTGTTCCACAATCAGCTCCTGGCCTTGTTTTGGCTGAAGATACGGAGCTTCTCCATCAGCTCTTGCCACAGATGTAGTCAGTCTGATTCCTGTGTACTCCATCTGGCAAAGTCCATGTGTATAGCTGCTGTTTGTGTTGTTGAAAAAGGTTTTTGGAATGAATAAGTCATTAATCTTGCAAAATTCTATCATGTGATTCCAGCACTTCTATCGCCAAGGCCATATTTTCCAACTATGGGTGATTCTTTGTTTCCAATTTTGTGTTCCAATCACCAGTGATAATCAATGCATCTTGGTTGCATGTTTGGTCCGTTTCAGACTGCAGAAGTTGATAAAAGAAATCTTCAATTTCCTCTTCTTTGGCTTTGGTGGTTGGTGCATAAATTTCAATAATAGTAGTATTAACTGGTCTTCCTTGTAGGTGTAGGGATATTATCCTATCACTGACAGCATTGTACTTCAGGATAGATCTTGAAATGTTCTTTGTGATGATGAATGCCACATCATTCCTGTTTAATTTGTCATTTCCCGCATAGTAGATCATATATTTGTCAGATTCAAAATGACCCAGGCCATGTTAGCTCACTAGTGCCTAGGATATCAATCTTTATGCTTTCCATTTCATTTTTGACAACTTCTACTTTTCCTAGATTCATACTTTGTACATTCCATGTTACAAATATTAATGGATGTTTGTAACTCTTTCTTCTCATTTTCAGTCATGTCACATCATCAAATGTAGGTCCCAAAAGCTGTACTCTATCCACATCATTAAGGTTGGCTCTACTCTGAGGAGGAAAATCTTTCCTAGTTGTATTTTGAGTGCTTTCCAATCTAAGGGTTCATTTTCTAGCACTGTATCAGACAATGTTTTAGGGCTATTCATAAAATTTTTCAGTAATATATCAGATAGTGTTTCACTGCTATTCATAATGTTTTCACTGGCCAATTCTTTGAGAAGTGGATGGCCTCTTCCTTCTTCCAAGTCTGTCTTAGTCTGGAAGGTCCACTGAAACCTGTCCACCATGGGTAACCCTGCTGGCATAGCCTTCAGCCTCACAGCAACACACAAGCCATCACACTACAACAAACTGACAGACAAGTTTGTCTTCTATAGCTGTTCCAATCTGCTCTGCTCCTACTTCCCAGCCTGCTCTACCTGTTCCTGCCTTCCAAAGCTGGCCCATGCCACTTCTTGGCCTGCCCTACCTGGTAATGTCTAGAAGTGTACTATTCAGTATCAGTAGCCATATGTGGCTACTGAAATATAAATTAATTTAAATGAAACAGAATTAAAAATTGAGTTCCCCAGTCACTGTAGCCACTTTTCAAGTGCTAAATGCCACATGTGGTGAAGTGTTATTTTATTGGAAAGCACAGATATATAATATTCCCATCATCTCTGGAATTTCTACTAGACAGCACTAGTCCTAAAGAACTCTGGGTATCTGAAACTCCCATATCATGCTGGCCTCTGCCTTTAACCCTAGATATTTCAGATCTAAAATGGAAATCCTTGATTTTCTACAGAAAAGCCTACCCTGCTAATGTACGGTACAATGATATTTTGTATATTAATTAATGTGTTTCTCCACATATTTCCTGTTATTCTATGAGCTTTTTGGTCATTCAGAAAGCAGTAGGTGCAAATCTGCTTTATAAAGTTTTCTTGGTTTAATCTTTATGAAAGCACATTACCAGGCCTTTGCTTCCTCAGTGCCACTGGGTGAGTTTGAACTGCTAACCTGAGTAGTTGAGTGGAACCTCCTTATACCACTTAGGAGCCTTCCATAGTGGTTTTGTCATCTTCTTTCTGAGTGCAGGCACTCTCTAGAGCTACCCTTTCTCATCATGGGAGCTATTGGCTACATGTAGCTATTTACATTTAATCCTAAATTAATTGAAGTTACATAAAATTAAAAATTCAGTTATATTAGCCACATTTCAGGTGCCCAGTAATCACATGTGGCTTGTGGATACCATTGGACAGTGCAAGATAGAACTTTCCCATCTTTGTAGAAAATTCTACTGGAGATCAGATTTAATGTCCAGAAGAAGACAGAAAACAAAGCAAGAGGTCACAAGGTCATTATGATTCTAAGCCAGTAGTTTCACTTGACCTATTCAGACTACTGTTTCCTCACCTACCAAATGGGGGTTTGTAGTACAAGATCACTAAGCTGCAAGTTGTTGGGAGTCAATTAATTGGCTAGTCTCTTTGCTCAATGAATTGTTGTTGGCCCAGATATGCCTAAACCTTACTCTATGTAATATGTCTAAAATAAAATCCAGTGCCACAATACAACTGATGGATGTAACTTATTCTTTTTAGATTCCAATAACCTTTATATAGGGAGGCATCAAACTCACACCATTAAAGGACATCTGTCAGCCTGAGGTGTCTTTTAAATGGGATAGTAGTTGTTCCCATTCATGTGTGTTGTAGATTGCATTATTAGCTCCAATTTTTCAGCCCTCCCTGGAGCTACACCTTTGTGAGGCCATGTTATAGGCAGAATGTATTTCCTTACTTGGAACTTTGGGCTTGACTGAAACTTACTTTAGCCAATGACATGTGGGTTGAAGTGACACATACCAGCTCTTAGCCAGGTCATCAGAGGCTTTGTGCATTTGCTTCTTCTCCTCTTGCACCTCTGCCACTACCATAAGAAGAAATTTTCCCAGATATCTGTTTGTTTCTTCTCTTGTTCATTCTGTCTGCTCCAGAATGAACACATGTGGGGAAGGAATGGTACAAACCCCATCAAGCAAGGAGAAAAATCCAGCCAGATTCTGAGCTTGAAGCAGAGCTGCCCAACTGAGCTAGCAAGATCCGTTCACCTCTAGGCAAACTGCAGACACATAAGCAAGTTTTGAAGTGATTAGTTAGTAGCAATAGTTAACTGATTAAATGTTGTTGTGCTGTCGAGTCATCTCCAACTCACAGTGACGACTCCTTGGGTTTCTGAGGCAGTATCACTACAGGAGTAGATTGCCCAACCTTCCTTCCAAGGAGTGGCTGGTGGGTTTGAACCGCCAGCCTTCTGGTTAGCAGTCAAGTGCCTTAGGGACTATGCTACCAGAGCTTTTAGTCAAATGCTAGGGAGAATAATATGAGAATTCAGAGAAAATGGGCTCCAGTGAAAATGTTATAAAGGTAAATACATATTTTAACTCTGAGTTGAAAATTGAGAAAAACTTGCCTTAACATAATAAGAGCAGGTTGCCATGTTGAACAAGAAAGAGTTCTTGTATAAGAAACACATGATTTCAAGCTAATGAAACTCAATAGATGCAAGAAAAAGCAGATTTGGCATTGCCCAGAATGAAATCAGTGCATTAGAAGATAGACCGAAAAAAATCTCCCAAAATTCAGGGGGGGTGGTGGGGAAGAAGGTAATGCAATAAAATTATGAGGAAAAGAAAAAGAGATAAGTATTCTATTTCATAACATTTAAAAAAATACATAATAGAATATATAGAGAGATGATGAAGAAGAAATGACCATAGAAATATTTAAAAGGCATTTTCCAGAACTGAACAAAGGCCTACGTCAAAATTAAAAGAATTCACCAAACACCAGAAAATATTATTATTCTCTTTTACTTAGGTGCTGTTGGGTTGGTTAACCCCATGTATAACAGAACAAAGCACTGCCCAGTCCTGCACTGTCCTCACAATTGTTGCTATATTTGAGCCCATTGTTGCAACCCTCACTCTCCTTGAGAGTCTTCCTCTTTTTTGTTGACCCTCTACTTTACCTAGCATGATGTCCTTCTCCATGGACTGATCCCTCCTGATAACATGTCCAAAGTATGTGAGACAAGTCTTGTCATCCTCACTGCTAAGGAGCATTCTGACTGTATTTCTTGCAAGAAGATTTGTTCATACTTCTGACAGTCTATGGTATATTCAATATTCTTTGCCAACATGATATTTCTAATGCATCAATTCTTCTACCATCTTCACTATTCATTGCCCATTTTTCATATGCATATGAGGCTTGGGTCTGGTGCACCTTAATCCTCAAAGTGACACCTTTGCTCTTTAACACTAAATGGTCTTTTGCAGCAGATTTCCCCAATGGAATACATCATTTGATTTATTGATTGCTGCTTCCAAGGGCATTGATTTTAGATCCAAGTAAAATGAAATCCTTGACAACTTCAATATTTTTTCTGTTTATTATGAATTGGCTTATTGATCCAGTTGTGAAGATTTTTATTTTCTTTATGTTGAGGTGTAATTCATACTGAAGTCTGTAGTCTTTGATCTTCATCAGTAAGTGCTTCAAGTCTTCTTCACTTTCAGCCAGTAAAGCTGTGTCCTCTGCATATTGCAGGTTGTTAATGACTCTTATTCCAATCCTGATGCTGAATTCAACTTCTCAGATTTCTCAGCATATGGATCGAATAAATATGGTGAAAAGATACAATCCTGATAAATGCTTTTCCTGATTTTTAGCCACCAATATTACTAAGGGAGCTCTGGTGGTGTATTGCATAAGACATGTGACTGCTGACCAGAAGGTTAGTAGTTCAAACCCATCAGTCACTCCTCAGAAGGAAGATTGAGCAATCTACTTCTGTAGTGATACTGCTTGGAAACCCAAGGAGGGGTCACTACGAGTCAGATCTGACTCATCGGCAGTGGGTTGGGTTTATATTACCAAGGAAAAATCCCCTCCTAGACATATTATGGTAATACTTCTAATTTTTAAAGATAATTCACAATGTAAGTAAGTATTAGAGGAAAGAAATTTGTCTGAAGAAGCAGAAGCAAATTTGTCTCATGCTTTGCATCTGCAGTATTCAATACCAATAGAATCTGGAGCAATTTCTAGAGCATCATTGGAAACCCACTGTAACTCATGTGCAACTCAATAATTGTAAATTTGGCCTAAATATCTTTCACAAACAAGGGAAAACAAAGTTATCTTTAAATCTATAATGACCGGAAATGTTTATCAACCCCTCATTTTTTCTAGGGAATAATATTCCTAAGGAAGTATTATCCAAAATATTAAAATGAAAATAAAGAAGAAGAGAGAAATTCTTTCAGGGTAGGCCTTGATTTCTTACCCAGGACACAGAGCACTCTAACTTTAAAGGAAACACTGATAAATTAGACTACTTAAAAATTAAGGCTTTTAGTTCATCAGATAACACTAGTAAAAGAATGAAAAGGCAAGCCTACAAGTGGGAAAAGTTATTTGCAATACATACAACCAACAAAGTTGAATCCAGGATATCTAAAGAATTCTGCAAATCTTTCAAAAATTCTGCATCCCCCTTTCAAAAAGAAAAGTGCACAATAAGGGCAAAGACTTGAACTGGCATTTTACCACAAAGAATATCCAAATGGTCCAAAAACCTATTAAAATCTGCTTAACCTCATTAGTCATAAAATATATGTCAAGTAATATCACAATTAAATGCAACTACACCCCACTCTCAATTGCTAAAATTGAAAAATGTTGGGAATACCAAGCAACTGGAACTCTTGGACATTGTTGGTGAAGAGGAAATCAGACTAAGTACGTTGGTAAACTCTTGCTGTATCTACTTAAGCTGAGTGGTATGTATACCTGAAGACCCAATAATTTCACATGCTCAACAGAAATGTCTCCAAACTCAGGTGTATTTTCTATAGCTTGCCTTTGTATTTTGAGGCCCAATTTTATTGAATAGCAGAGATTATTTCAGGCATTAGTAGTTATTTGAGAGGAGGATTTGGTAAGTAGCACCATAGCTGTACGGTGGGGGAAGAGAGAAGAGATGAGTTTCTGGTCTGAGTCATTATACTTCTTCCATGTCATCATCTGCTCAGAGGCCTGTGTTTCCATCCAGTCATTTGATGTAGGGCATTTCCACGAGTCTCTCTCTCTTCCACCTTTACTCCAATTTATGCTTCTGACAAGTGCTTGGAGGAAATCCTGCAGCTTCTATGCCCCACTAGTCAAAGGCAATTTAGTTGGGTCTGCTGAAGACACTCCAGCCCATCTATTTTCATGGATGCCTAGAAATCACTCAGATGTGGTTCCACAGCCCTTAAAGACTGGCTCAGGTCTGTCTACCTTGACTTTTGCATTACAATAGTCCATGTCATTTTGGTGGGTTAACTTCAGGTACTTTCCCTTCCTCTTAAGCCTGGGATTTTGTTGTGGGGTGGAGTGGGAACCTGGTGCAAGGAGTGAAAATATCTACAAAATAGAAGAGAAAGGGAATCACTGTTGGTTGATAATTGAAACCTCAAGCGACAACACATGGATGCCAAGGACAGAAAATTATTTTAAGAGAATATAATTTATTTCCTTGAAGGGCAAATCTTCATTGAGTATGTACTATTTGGCAGGCAGTATGAGTTGGAATCCATTTCATGGCAGTGGGTTTGGGTTTTTTTGGTGATAGAGGAAAGAGGTGAAAGACAAGAATTCTTTTTGAATTCTTCCTTTCTCACCTCTTCTCAACCCCACACTTCTCTCAATCTATTGATCTCTAAGTTTGTTTGTTTTTATCAATGCTTACCATGTATCTCTGAATCTGCTCATTTTTCTCTATTGTGTGGTCATCACTCTGGACTAGGCCACCAGTGCCTCCTGTCTGGATATTATACCAACTCTCCCCACCCCCACACATACCCCGGTATCCTCTGTTCCAACTGTCCTGAAACACTTTTGGCTTTTTGTAAGGAACCTTATCTCTTTTGTGTCTAAGCCTTCATGCAGATGAATTCCTCTGGTGGAAATACTGTAACTCCACCTCTTTCATATCTCATATTAAATGTCGCTAGTTCCTCAACTGCTTTATTCCCTCAACTATATACTCCAGTATCATCCTATACTTCCATGGCCCTTATCATCTTGATTTCAACTGTGAATAAAAAGAGCTAACGTTATTGAGTGTTCATTATGTGCCAAGAACTGATTAAGTTCTTTGAGAAAGTGACTATTTAATTCTTGTCACAACTTTGAGAGATAGGGATTGATATTTACTCTATTTCTGTGATGCAGAAGTTGAGGCTGAGAAGGACAAATTTATTTGTTTTTAATTGTAAAAGTAATAGCAGTTTTCTCTTGCCTTCCTAGGACCTCTTTTTCAAATAAAAAGGCAAGGGAAACTCTCATTGAGATGGATTGACACAATAGCTTCAACAATGATCTCAAACATCCTGGTGCAAGACACAGCAACATTCTGTTCTATTGTATGTGAGTTCACTATGAGTCAGAGCTGACTAGGTAGCAACAATAGTAACAGCAGTGGTAGTAGAATTCAAAATGTCTCTCTTCTCCAAGATCATTCTCTCTCTATCATTAACTAACTGCTCATCTGAGTTAGGAGACCCTCTAAAACACAATCAGTCCAGTCTGTAGTTAATTCTTTCTGCAAGATCTCATCTTCATCCACTAAGGTGAATTGCTGACAGTAATTCTTTTGGCAGCTCTGTGGCTCAGATCCCTGGTGTTCTTAGTTCCTGACAAACTGTATGCTCCAGCAGATCACACAATATCTTTTGTACTGTCATGCCACAGTGCTCTGTGCCTCCTCTCCCCTGGTCTAAATTCTCACTGCTATCTTGCCTTCCAACTTCCTCTCTGCTCTATGATGAACCAACTTACTGATATCCACACCTTGCAACTGGTTCTTTTAGAGGATATCACTCTGCAGCAGTCCCCAGTGGAGGCTGCTCAATCTTCCTCTCTCCATACTCTTTAGGCTCTGGCATTGGAGTTGAAATCCCCCTCACCCTACTCCTGCTTGTAGACTGTTTTCCACACCTGATTAGAGTCCCTGATTATTAGAGGCTATGCCACCTTTCTTCCTCCTCATTGTCACCTTCACACTTCCCAATTATTTCTCCTCATTCATTGACAGAGTTTTGTCCTGGCTTGGCTTATTATTATTAATAATAATTTATCGTTATTTGAATGAAAGTTTACAGAACAAATTTGTTTTCCATATAGCAGTTCATACATATTTTGTTTCATGATTGATTGTGATCCCCATAATGTAACAGCTCTCATCCCACTTCCTCCCTGTGCTTACCTTTTCCCTTTGTCCTTCTTTCCTATGCATTCCTGCCCTCTGACCCATCTCCCTGTGCAAATACTGTCCTTTAGATCTCCCATGATTGATTGTTCTAAGGAGTGTACTTTCCTGGTGTAAGTGTCATTGTGATATGCCTATCTATGGTTTGACTCTGGCTTGGCTTATTTTTGCATGCCACACCCTTCTGCCATCTTGGATTATGTTGATATCTATATGACTTGGCCACACAACATGCTGGCTTTCAGCTCTTTGACATTGTCCACCCCAATGGTTTCCACACCTTTTTCATTTCAGCTACTATCTCCAAAATCCCCCTAGGTCATCATGTACAACTCTTCTTCCACAGAATCTTAAATTCAGATTTAAATTCTGAACCTTATGTCCTGAAAATGCTCTGGTTTGTTCCCACTACAACTGTAGTGCATATGAGAGGCATCAGGCAGACTTGAGTTCAAATCCTGGCTCTTCCATTTACTGTATGATCTTAGAAAAATTGTTTAACATTCTCCATCTAAAATCTAGAGACAATAATAGAATCCAACTCTCAGAATTAGATAATTAAATAAGAAATTATGTGTTGATTGCTTATTTGGCACGATGCAAAGCACATCCTAAAAAAAAAAAAAAAAAAAAAAACCAACCAGTTGCCATTGAGTTGATTTACAGAGTAGAACTGCTCCATAGGGTTTCCTTAACAGAAAAGAGCTGTGGTAGTACAATCTGTTAAGCACTCAGCTGCTAACTGAAAGGTTATTGGTTTGAACCTACACAGTGGCTCTGTGGGAGAAAGACTTGGGAGTCTACTTCTTGTAAGTATTACAGCCCAGAAAAACCTATAGAGCAGTTCTACTGTCACACGGTGCCATTATGAGTTGGAAGAAACTTGATGGCAGCTAAAAACAACAGAGAGGAAAAGACCCAGGGATGGGGACAGAGCGAGGAGTCAGCCACAGGGATCCAGGTAAGAAGAGGGAACCCAGGCCACACCCCAAAGCATCAGGACAGGAGAGCAGGAGAAAGGAGAGGAAAAGGCCCAGGGATGGGGACAGAGTGAGGAGTCAGCCACAGGGATCCAGTGAGGAGAGGGAACCTGGGCCATGCCCAAAAGCTGCAGGGGTGGGAGAGCAGGACAAAGGAGAAGAAAAGGCCCAGGGACTGGGACAGAGTGAGGAGTCAGCCACAGGGATCCAGGTGAGAGGAGGGAATCCAGGCCATGCCCCAAAGCACAGGGCGGGAAAGTGGGAGAAAGGAGAAGATAAGGCCCAGGGACCAGGACAGAGTGAGGAGTCAGCCATAGGGGTCTAGATAAGGGTGGTTGGAGAGGTTTCCAACAGCTGAGAGAGACAAACTTGTCTGTCGGTTTGTCCTACTGTGGTGACTTGTTGCTGTGAGTCTTGAAGCTGAGCCACTGGTGTTTCAAACCCAACAGGGTGCACATGGTCCACAGGTATCAGCCCAGCTTGCAGACTGAGACAGATTAGGAAGAAGGAAGAGGCCATCTACTTCTCAAAAAATTGGTCAGGGAAAACCTTATGAATAGCAAAGAAACACTGTCTGATACATTACCGCACAGCTATATGAATAGTCTGGATAGGTTAGAAGGCTCTCAGAATAGGACTGGGAAAGAGCTGCATCACCAGAGTAAAACCAGCCTCACACATACAGATATGGTAAAGCTTTTGAGACCTCCATTTGCTGATATGGCACCACTCAAATTGAGGAGAAACAGCTGCAGATATCTATTAATCATCAGAACATGGATTGTACAAAGTATAAATCTAGGAAAATTGGAAGTTGTCAAAAATGAAAAGGAACACATAAAGATTGATTTCTTAGGCATTAGTGAGGTGAAAATCTATGGATTTTGGACATTTTGAATCAGACAACCATATGATCTACTATGTCAGGAATAACAGTTTGAAGAGGAACGGCGTGGCATTCATCATCACAAAGGTTGTTTCAAGATCTGTCCTGAAGTACAATGCTGCCAGTGATAGGATAATATCCACGTGCCTACAAGGAAGACCTGTTAATACAACTACTATTCAAATTTATGCACCAACCACCAAAGCCAAAAATGAGGAAATTGAAGATTTTTATCAACTTCTGCAGTCTGAAATTGACCAAACATGCAATCAGGATGTGTTAATTATCACTGTTGACTGGAATGCAAGAGTTGGAAACGAAGAATCACTGGTACTTGGAAAATTTGGCCTTGGTGACAGAAACAATGCTGGAACTAGCTTGGTAGAATTTTGTAAGACCAATGACTTACTCATTGCAAACACATTTTTTCAACAACACAAGTGGTGGCTGTACACATGGACTTCACCAGATAGAACACACAGGAATCAGATTGACTACATCTGTGGCAAGAGGTGAAGGAAAAGCTCAATATCTTTAGCCAAAATCAGACCAGGAGCTGATTGTGGAACAAACCATCAACTGCTCATATGCAAGTTCAACTTGAAGTTGAAGACAATTAAAATAAGTCCACATGAGCCAAAATATAATCTTGAATATATCTGTCCTGAATTTAGAGACCATCTAAAGAATAGAGTTGATGCATTGAACACCAATGACC
>NW_006921786.1:5718161-5718822 GCF_000298275.1 Orycteropus afer afer | reverse complement strand
GAAGTATTCAGGTATTTTTCTTCCATCTCATTAATTCTGTCTTCCATTGCATCAATTCTACCCCTTTGCCCTTCCAATGTGTTATCTATTTCTAATAATTTAGTATTAATCTTCTGGGTTTCTATCTTTAGATTTAGAATCATTTCTAATTTTTCATTTACTTTGTCATTTTGTTCTTGTATTTTCTTCCAGAATTCTTCTAAGGTTTTTTCTGTGTTTTCTTTGGTCTGTCTCTCAATCCTTTGAAGAAATCTAAATATAATTCTTTTGAATTCCTTATCAGAGAGTTCCAATGCTGTTTCTTCCTCAGGGAAGTGTTCTGGGTCAGTATCCTGTTCTCTTGTTTCTATCACTTTATCTTGCTTCTTTGTGTAGAGTGTGATGGTTTGTTGTTTCTGAGGCTTCATGGTATTGTATTAAGATCTCTGTTAATTGTTTGTGAAGAGCAGCCAAGGGTGTTTCAGGCTCTTCTTAGTGGTTTTTAATCGTTGGCCCATTGGTGGAGAAAGAGGTGCTGTCTATTGCTCAGTAAGTGAAGTTGCAGGAGGTGTGGGTGTACTTATATTTTATGAGGACTGTTGCTGTCTCCCAGTCAGTTAGGCAAAAATTACAATTGAATAACCATCAAAAAAACTATAAGCACATGGACAAGAAATACACC
>NW_006921786.1:5711174-5717716 GCF_000298275.1 Orycteropus afer afer | reverse complement strand
TTTTTTTTTTTTTTTAATTGATTCTAGTGTGTTGGGTCACTCTGCTCTTTTCTTTGTGGTGGTAGAATACCTGTGTGTAGTGTGGATATGTGTTTCTGTTTGTCATAAAGAGAGTTTAGAGTTCGAAGTGGGAGATTTTATGGTAATTGGCTGAATATGTTTTCTTCTATTGAGTGAGTGAAGATATTGGCAGAGAAGGTGGGAGTGGAAGAAGGAAAGCTTGGTGTTGTTAGAGTCGGTTTCTAGGGCTTTGAGCAGGCTATATTTGATGACGTATTTATTTGCAAGACTGCAGCTCAACCTCAGGAAAGATTCTTATTGTTAGAGCATCACAAATTTCTGCCAATTTCAGGCACACTCAAAGATCCCACCTCCACAGCCCCACAGCACTAAAGAACAACTCCAAGGCAAAAATCCCAGGAGTGTGGTTTCTTCCCTCTCCCTGTTCCATCTGCCTGTGGTGCTGATGTAATCCCACCAGATTGCTAATGGCCGGCTGTGGAGTTTGTCTGTGATACTGCCCAACCGGGGTGCCAAATATGCATGCAGTTTCAGCTCTGGGTCGGGGGAGTACCTGCTAGTGACCTGCCATCCTGATCTCTGTGACAAAGAAAAGCACGATGTCTCCCAGTCTGACCCCAGTCTACTCTGTGACCTGCTAGGAGGGGAGGGAGATACCCTTCCTGTCACAACAGTAAGTTTTCCTCCAATTCTCAGCGGAGGTGTCTCTGCCCGCAGACAGCACCCAGGAGACCCAAATTACCTCCAAAAAATCAAGATGAGCTGTTGGAGGCAGGTCTCTGACACTGCCCACTGGAATATTAGAATGGTTGCTGGTAAGCTGTTATAAGGCATCCTCCCTCTTGGCTCGGGGATCTCAGGCGGGTGCACAGTGACTGCTCCAGCAGCTGGTAAGCTGTTATAAGGCATCCTCCCTCTTGGCTCGGGGATCTCAGGCCCAGCACACAGTGACTGCTCCAGAAGAGTTTCCAATGCCTCTCTCAGGTGCCCATCCATCCTCCTCCAGTAGCTTTTTCCTAAATAATCTCCCTGTGCCTTTCCTCTAATTCTGCTCTTCCGTGTTTGATGTACTCTGAATCTGTGAGCTGTTCATAGCATTGAAGTTCTAATTTAAACTGTTGTGGCTAGTTTTCAAAGACCTTAGATGCCAGAGGGCTAAAGAGTGATGCTAACTGGCTCCACTCCATTTTGAACCTTTTTTTTTTTAAATTTTTATTTAACATTTTATTTATTATTATTTTTAATTTTATTGTGCTTTGGGTGCAAATTTACAAAGCAAATTTGTTTTACATTCAACATTTCATACACATTTGATTCACACTCTGATTATTATGCCCAACCATAACAAACTCTCCGTCCTTACCATCCCTGCAACTACCCCCTCCAAATGCCCATTTTAACTATGCATTCCTGTCTGTCCAGCTTTCCCTCTTTGTGAATACTGCCCCTCTGGTGTCTCATGGCTGATTGCTCTAAGGGGTGCATCTTCCTAGAGTAGATGCGTGTATGTTCCTAGAGTAGAAGTTCTGCATGTAGGTCTTTCTACTGTTGGGCTGAGAGCCAATCCATAGGAGTGAGTTAATTTGTAGACAAAAAAGGTAACCTGGGACCATAATCTCTGGGGTTCCACCAGACACTATCTGGCCAGTAATTCTGGTCATTTTTGTGTTTTTGAATTTTGTTCCACATTTTTCCTCCCACTCTATGCAGGATCTCCAGTTTTGATCCCCTTCTGTGTGGTTGCCATTGGTAGCTGGGCACCATCTAGTTCTTCTGGTACGGGGGTCATGAAGGCTGAGGTCCTCATTGTCCATCTTATCCTCGGACTAATTGTTTCCCAATGCCTTTGATATTCTTCACTCTTCTTTGATTCAGATGAGAAGAGGCCAAGAGTTGAGTCTTAGATGGCCACCTGAAAGCTTTTAAGAACCCCAGTTGCTACTCACCAAAGTAGGTTATAGAATAAGATTTTTATGTACTAAGCTCTGCTGGGATAGTACCTAATGCATTTGAGTGCTAACCAAAAGACTGGAAGTTCAAACCCAGCAGATACTCCTCAGAAGGGAGACTGGGAAATCTCCTTCTGTAGAGATACCACCTTGGAAACCCAAGCAGGGGTTGCTATGAGTCACAATCCACTCGATAGTAGTGAATTTGGTTTTTTAGTTCTTTCCAATTGGGCTTGGTGTCCCCTGACACTATGGTCCTGAGTCAGCAGGCCTAGTAATTTTCTCTCTTAACGTGTTTGGTTGTCTCTGAGAAGTTACTCCAACTCTGCCTTCTTTTGTTTCTGTAATGTATGTGGCTAATTTTGTAGCACAGTGGATATGTAAGATTACCTTCAGCAAAATTTGTCCTTGGTCTAGGGTATATTCCTGTTTCCTACCCCCACCTGATCTTTTCACTTGTCTGTGCATTTATTCATAGCCTGGTGTTTGGTGTTAGTGGTAATACAGTATTGTGCATATATTAGTATTTACCTCTGTTGTCTATATATTATGTGCACATGTCATTGTCCTTCCTTTATCCAATGTCTTCATGCTGGTCACAGCCTCTTTCCATACCATCCCCTCCCTCACCCAAACCAACATGTGACCCTCAACTAGTCTGAAATTTTCTTTCCCCTTCCCTTTCATCTCTAGTAACCAACAAAGTGATTTTTCTTCCCTAAGTTAACCTTTCCTTGACTTTTTTACAATAATGGGCTCATATAATATTTGTCCTTCTGTGATTGACTTATTTCACTCAGCATAACGTCATCCAAATTCACCCATATTGTGAGATGATTCATGTATTCTTCATTATTCTTTAATGTTGCATAGTACTCCATTGTGTGAATGTACCATAGTTTGGTTATCCATTCATTTGTTGATGGGCATTTAGGTGGTTTCCATCTCTTTACTATAGTGAATTGTGCTGCAATGAACATGGGTGTGCATATATCTGTTCATGTCCTGTCTCTCACCTCTTTAGGATATATTTCTAGTAATGGAATTGCTAGATCAAAAGATATTTCTATTTTCAGTTTTTTAAGGAAATGCCATCCCATTTCCCACAATGCTAGTACCATTTTCCAGCCCCACCAGCAGTGTATGAGAGTTCCAATCTCTCTGCAACCTTGCCAGCATGTGTTACTTCTTGTCATGTTGAACTTTGCTATTATTGCTGGGTGAGATAATATCTCAGTGTTGTTTTGATTTGCATGTGTTTCTTGGCCACCAGTATATCTTTTGTAGTGATTTTTCTGTCCATGTCCCTTCCTCATTTTTGATTTGGGTTGTTTGTCTTTTTGGTGTTGAGGTGTTGAAGTTTTCTATAAATTTTGGAGATAAGTCCCTTGTCAGATATGTCATAGCCAAATAATTTTTCCCAGTCTATAGGTTCTCTTTTTACCCTTTTGGAGAAGTCTTTCAATGTGCATAAGAATTTGATTTTTAAAAGTACCAGTCATCTAGCTTCTCTTCCACTGCCTGTGCATTTTGGGTTATGTTTGCTAGTCTACGTATGTCACAGATTAGGATGCCTACATTTTCTCCTATTTTATCTTTGATGGGCTTTATAGTTTTGGGTTTTACATTAAAGTCTTTGATCCAACTAGAGTTCATTTTTGTGTATGGGGTGAGGAATGGGTCTTGTTTCATTTTTCTTCAAGGAGATATCCAAATTTGCCAGCACCATTTGTTAAAGAGTCTATCTCTCTCCCATTTAATAGTTTTGGTCCTTTGTCAAAGATCAGCTATCCATAGACGGATGGGTCTATTTCTAGGTTTTCGATTCTGTTACATTGGTCTATCTGTCTATCATTGTATCAATACCATGCTGTTTTGACTAGTGTGGCTGTATAGTAGGTTTTGAGATCTGGGAGTGTGAGAACTCCTACTGTGATTTTCTTCACCAGTGCTTTGCTTATCCGAAGTCTCTTTCCTTTCTATATCAAATTAGTGATTGGTTTTACCATGTCCTTAAAAAATGTTGGTGGAATCTGGATTGGGATTGCATTGAATGTGCAGATTGCTTTGGGTAATATTGACATTTTTACAATATTCAGTTTTCCTATCCATGAACAAGGCACATTCTTCCATTTATGTAGATCCCTTGTAGTTTCTTGTAGTAGTGTTTTATAGTTTTCTTTGTATAGGTCTTTCATGGCTCTGGTAAGATTTATTCCTGAATATTTTATCTATTTGGTGGCTATTGTAAATGGTATTGTTCTCCTTATTTTCTTTCCAGAGGACTCTTTGTCAATGTAGAGGAATCCAACTGATTTTTGTATGTTGACTTTGTGTCCTGCCACTTTGCTGAACCTTTCTATTGGTTCCAGTAATTTTTTTTGCTGAGTCTCTTGGCTTTTGAAAAGACCTGGAGTTAGAAAACCAAAAGGGAAGAACACGTTCGGCATTTCTCAAGCTGAAAGAATTGAGAAAAAAAAAAAAGCCTTGAGTTGCAATATTGAAAGATTCTATGGGCAAAATATTGAATGATGCAGGAAACATCAAAAGATGGAAGGAATACACAGAGTCACTGTATCAAAAAAGAACTGGTCGATTGTCCATTTCAGGAGGTGGCGTATGATCTAGAACCAATGGTATTGAAGGAGGAAGTCAAAGCTGCAATGAAAGAATTGGTGAAGAACAAGGCTTGAAGAATTGATGGAATACCCATTGAGATAGTTCAACAAACTAAATCCTCACTGGAGGCACTCATTCAGTTATGCCAAGAGATTTGGAAGACAGCTACCTGACCAACTGACTGGAAGAGATCCATATTTGTACCCATTCCAAAGAAAGGTGATCCCACAGAATGTGGAAATTATAGAACAATATCATCAATATCAAATGCAAGTAAGATCTTACTGAAGATAATTCAAAAACGGTTGCAGCAGTATATTGACAGAGAACTTCCAGAGGTGCACACTGGATTCAGAAGAGGATGTGGAACAAGGGATATCATAGCTGTTGTCAGATGGATCTTGGCTCAAGGCAAAGAATACCAGAAAGATGTTTACTTGTGTTTTATTAACTATGCAAAGGCATTTGATTGTGTGGATCATGACAAATTATGGATAACATTGAGAAGAATGGGAATTCCCAAACACTTGATTGTACTTATGAGGAACCTGTACATTGACCAGAAGACTGTCATCGGAACAGAACAAGGGGACACTACATGGTTTAAAATCAGGAAGGGAGTGTGTCAGGGTTGTATCCTTTCCCCATACTTATTCAAACTATATGCTGAGAAAGTAATTCAAGAAGCTGGACATATGAAGAAAAATGTGGCATCAGGATTGGAGGAAGAATCATTAACAACCGGAGATATGCTGACAATACTACTTTACTTGCTGAAAGTGAAGATGACTTGAGGCATGAAGAATGAAGAATACAGTCTGCAGTATGGATTCCATCTCAATATAAAGAAAACAAAAATCCTCACAACTGGACCAATAAGCAGCATCATGATAAATGGAGAAAAGATCGAGGTTGTCAAAGAATTCACATTGCTTTGTTCTACAATCAATGCCAATGGAAGCAGCAGTCAGGACATTAGATGACTTGTAGCACTGGGCAGGTTGGCTGTGAAGGAACTCTTTCAAGTGCTGAGGAGCAAGGATGTCTCCTTGAGGATTAAGGTGCACCTGACACAAGCCATGATATTTTGAATCACCTCATATGCATGTGAGAGCTGGACAATGAATAAGGAAGACCAAAGAAGAGTTGATGCTTTTGGGTTGTGGTGCTGGAAAAGAATGCTGAAAGTGCCATAGACTGATGAGGAACTAACAGATTTGTTCTGGTGGAAGTGCAGACGAAATGCTCCTTGGAAGTGAGAATGGCCAGACCTCATCTCACCTACTTTGGTCATGTTGTCAGAAGGGATCATTCCCTGGAGAAGGATGTCATGCTTGGTAAGGTAGAGGGTCGACGAAAGAGGGGAAGGCCTTCAGTGAGATGGATTGACATGGTGGCTGCAACAATGGGCTCAGGTGCAGCAAGGATCATCGATTTGGCACGGGATCGGTGTTTTGTTCTGCTGTTCATGGGGTCTCTATGAGTCAGAAATGACTTGATGGCACCTAACAACAACAGCTTGGCTTTTCTATGTATATGAGCATACCATCTGCAATAGAGATAGCTTTACTTCTTCTTTGCAAATTTGGATGCCTTTTATTTCTCTTTCTTGCCTTATTCACCTGGTGAAGACTTCCAATACAATGTTTAATAGAAATGGTGATAGAGGGCATTCTTGTTTGATTGCCATTCACAAGGCAATTGCTTTGAGTCTTTTTCTGTTAACAAGAATGGTGGTTGTTGGCTTTGCATGTTATTGTTGTTGTTATGTGCCATTGAGTCGGCCCTGACTCATAGCGACTGCTCCTTGGGTTTCCAAAGCAGTATCACTACAGAAGTAGGATTGCCCAACCTTCCTTCCAAGGAGTAGCTGGTGGGTTTGAACCACCAGCCTTCTGGTTAGCAGTCAAGTGCCTTAGGTATTATGCTACCAGTTGTTGTTGTTTGCCATCG